>NW_015173144.1:826312-844098 GCF_001447785.1 Gekko japonicus | reverse complement strand
GACTAAACACCAAGGCGCACGGAACGCTGTTACCTTCCTACCGAAGTGGTACCTATTTATCTACTTGCAATTTCTTGCTTTCGAACTGCTAGGCTGGCAGGAGCTGGAACTAGAGACGGGAGCTCACTCCGTCTTGCGGCACCCGGATCTCAAACTGCTGAACTACTGACCTTCCACAGCCTGCAGTTCAACGTCTTAACCACTTGAGCCACCGCAGCTCCATTCTTCAGCAAACAGGGGTCTAATTAATTGCACAGGGGGAAAAATAGTGTATTTTCCCGTATATGAAATATCAGAAATATCAAATAAAGGACATTGGCATAAACACTGAGAAGACAGAGAGATCACAGAGAGCAAGAAAAATATTTTGACATCACCCTTAACTATTTGCAAACTCTGCAAAACTTTATAACTAGTTAAAATTGGCCTAGGACCAGGATTTGGGTGGCCAATGGGCAAGACCCTCCAGTAGCCCATTTTAACAGATTAAGAACAAATGGAATGGGTGCAAAGGAAACATAAGAAGGGTCAGAGTGTCCTAATTTTGTGCTGGATTTTGGGAAGTGTCAAAACTTGCACCCATCTCGTTTGACTGTTCCTGTGCCAGGCAAAATAATGACTTTCCTCCTTCCCCTGATTCCTCTGCAATGTGCTCCATATATCCTGGGAAGCAGTGCAAAGTATGGAAATGCTGACACCCTCCTCCAATTCTAGTGCCTTAGGAGAAACTGCAGGACATTCTGCCTTGACAAAGGCATCTCGGGAACAACATAAGAATAAGTTAAATTGATGCTGCTTCTGATCTTCCTCTGAGGACAGGACAAAGTGGTTAAAATGGTGCTGCAGTTGTCTTCACTGGCCCTTTCATGGGCTTTTAGATCCCAAATTGGCCAACATCTGACAATGATTATGAAATAAATATTGTAATGATATTTTTGTTTTGTTACTTTGGTTGTCAAGATATACAGTTCAAGAGTTCATTTTACCATTAACAAAACTATCAGAATGGTATGTAAGCACAAAGGAGCTGTGGTGACTCAAGTGGTTAAGACGTTGAACTGCAGGCTGTGGAAGGTCGGTGGTTCAGCGGTTCGGGACCCGAGTGCTGCATGACAGAGTGAGCTCCCGTCTCTGGTTCCAGCTCCTGCCAACCTAGCAGTTCGAATGCAAGAAATTGCAAGTAGATAAATAGGTACGACTACGGTAGGAAGGTAACAGCGTTTCGTGCGCCTTGGTGTTTAGTCGTGCCGGCCACATGACCACGGAAACATCTTCGGACAGCATTGGCTCTTCGGCTTGGAAACAGAGATGAGCACCGCAACCCTAGGGTCAGACTCGACTGGCTTTCGAGCAAGGGAAACCTTTACCTTTACTATGTAAGCACAAACACTTCTGTAAAAATGTGTTTTGCCCCTTTTGTGCAATTTATATATTTACATCACATGGAGGAAAAATACAGTTTTTTAAAACATGCATCATTTAAAGTGCATCATTTAATATATCATGGGAACATAAACCTGGACATTTTGAAATAACATGAAAATGTAGCAAATTTTTGTTTTCTTTCTCATACAGGAAGCAATCTTTTATGGTCACTTATTCTGTCCTAACTGGCTTCATAGTAAGGTTGCCCAGTCTCCCAACATTTCCCTCTTGCTGGCAACCCTAACAACCTTGGTATGTCAGTGGGACAAAAATGAAGAAAGAAACACTGTCAGTGTGATGGTATGACCTCATTTCCAGGGTGTTCCCAGACATGACATCACATTGCTCTAGGGTTTAGTGGAAACTCTATGGTATAGAGTTTTTCCTGAATCCTAGAGTGGTGTGATGTCACTTCTGGATTTGGTTGGAAATGACATCATGCCATCATGTAAACATGACCCTCCCCATCCCCACCAGCTGAGTCTCCTACAGGTTGCTATACTAGTCAGAGATGCCCTTGCATAAATAAAAGGCACTTATTTAAATAAAAGGCCCTCCTTGTCCACCCTTCTTTTATTATTTGTGGTCAGGAACAAACATATCACTTTCCAGATAATAAGGCTGGAAACCTAAGCTGACAGACCGATTTCCCACAAAGAGCTGCACCGCCCTCACTCTTCCCTTTCCCCGACTGTATTTGTCAATTTCCCACTACTTACTATGTGGTCGCATTTTGACCCGCAGCATCCCCCGATTTCCCCCGGGTCTTCTCAATCCTTGTTTTTTACACAAGAGATCGAGAAGATGCGGGGAAAATCGGGGGATGCCGCGGATCAAAATGCGGCCGTGCAGCAAGTAGTGGGAAAGTGATTAATACAATCAGGGGAAAGGGAAGAGCGAGGGCAGTGCAGCTGCTTTTGGGAAATAGGTCTTACTAAGGAGTAGGTCCCATCCCACTCAGTGGGACATACTTCTGTGCATACGTGATTAGGATTCTACAGTATGTCTCATTACAATTCTCTATGTTTCATGCATGTTTGGGAACATTGTAATATAGTACTTACATGTTTTGCCCCAAGCTAAATCTCACCCACTCCCAAACCCCCAACAAAACACAAACAACCACCACCACTATGGGGCAAAAAAAGAGCAATACTTTTAGTCAGACTGTCCCAAATTCTCCCCCAAAGGAGGCCTGCCCTTTAAAAATTTGTAGAAAAGAGTGGGCAGAGTGTCTCCCCCCAGGATGACTTGAACCTCCTTCCTTCCTAATGGGCACAATAGTGGGTAGGAGGGGATGGGCAACACCCCACCAAGGCATCAAGGCACAGCACTCTCTTTCACTAAAATCTGAGCCAGCACCCCAGCCTATTATCTACATGTTATTCCATTGCACAAGGGTTTTTAAAAATAAAATAAAAAAGAAATGTACTTGGGACTGTAGGGGCTGTATGGTCTGGCTCCCCCCAAAAGAATTTTAACACAGCAATGAAAACATCTGAGAAAACATTATTTCTGAGGTTTCCATATAAAACCTAAAATGAAAAGGTGCCAGATATTTAACTGCAGCTTGGTCAGATTCCAGTGACTACATATAGAACTGTTTACTTTGTCCAGTAACGGTGCTTGAAAATGCAGTTAACGTTTTGAAATGAAATTTAGCAAACAGGACGATATAGTACTGCTTTGCTAATAATAGGGCAAGCCTTACACTTACTCACAGTGCTTGACTTTGAGAAAAAGAGAAGCATGGGCTCACATCTCTTTGGAAACATAACCTTCCCTGATTTTTGTTGTCTGAAAACTTTCTCTGTTTTTTTACTGGAGAAAAGGAAATGCTCCTTGTACCTACTTGTGAACACTTTGTTCTAGTCTTAGTTCAGGCATTCTAGGCTTTCACGCTCATACTGATAATAGATACTGGAGACCAGTCCTGGCAAAGGTTTAGTAGAAATGAAATCTTGTCACGTTGAACTGAAACTTGGAAGCAATTGTTTGCATATTCCTATATACTCACTATTCAACACAATTACTTTTGTCCTCCTAGAACCGTGACTGCAACTTGCAACACAACCTCAAAGAGTCCCCTGCTGATGATAATGATAGAGAATCCCCATTCTTGCCCCCCAAACCCTCATTTTGGAGGGTTGCAATTCCCTTGTTTTCACCACCCTGTAGAGATAAGTTATGCATATTAATGTGAAAATATCAACAGCAGGATCTCTTAAATGGTGTTTGTGAAAATCAGTCCTTTCTTCAAATCAGGCCGATGCACATCTATTAATTTTTATTGAGGGAAGAAGGAAAAGCGAAGAACTTCACGAAAAGGCCTTCAGAAAGTTTTAGATTCCACTCCTTGAAAAGATATAGTATGTATCATATATGGGATATATTTCTAGGAAATGAAGAGCCTCAAAGCTATAGCAGAAAAGACTGTTTAAGGATTCCGCAATAAAATTAAAAACTGGCAAGGCTGTATCTGTTTTGCTTGCTATGCCCAAGTCATTAAATTGGGTAATGCAGAAAACAATTATTTGCATCTTAATTATCTGAAACTTCTTTATCTTCCAAGGCACATTCCACAGAAGCTGTGCATGCCTGGGGATCTTTTGTGAAGCAGCACACTGGTGGGAAATGTGCCCAGTCAAACCCTGATGCCAGAGAGGTAGCATCCCAAAATCCATCTGTGTTCCTTCCACACAAGTGTCATGGTTAGAATTCATCATGTGTTCCCTGCTGCAAGAAAACACAGCTTTATATTAATATTATATTAATACCATTGCTAGGTTTGTTTGATTTTTAATTTTAGGATTACCGTAATACTGTTGGTTACCAGCAAGACATCTGAAGTCATGAGAATGTATAGTACTGAGCCACCATAGTCAGGACCTGAATAAGAAAGTCCTGAATTAAAACTGGTGTTCATCTATGAAGCTTACTTGGTAACCTTGGGACAGTATTATCTTTCCACGTATTTTATTCCAAAATGGAATAATCCTTTTGTGATGAAGGTAGGGATACAAATAAGATAAACAGATTTATCCCATTGTCTAGTTTTGCATCTTTTCCCCTGAACCACAGCTTTGGTTTTCATTCCTCGTGTTTCCTATTGTAGACTGCTGTCTTGAACATGCATGACTGGGTGCATTTCCATGGTTTTTAAGATATCTAGTTGGCTATTCTTACTATCAAAAACTGTGCAGTATATTAGAAAATCAATTCAGAGATATTTTTTTTTGCTTGTGCTACATTACTCAGTAAGTGTAATAATGTAACATTTCATAGTGTTTTCAAAAATACGATTTTATAGTGGAAGATTTCTGGCTGAAAACCTGTAAATTAAATAGACCCACAACTGCTTATATTAAATAATTCACAAATTGGCAATGGCTGCTTATATTTGAACAAATGTTACTGTAATTTTACAAACCAATCCTATATAGATTGGTTTGAACTTCCATAAGCTTCAAAGAACTGCTTATGACATTGTGACTGAACTGTGACCCCAGCAAGTTAACTGTGCAAACCACCTTGCATCTAAGTGAGAAAGGTAAATAAAGTTTGAGTAAGTAAGTGAAGTGAGGCGAAGCTGACTTGCTTACTTGGGCTGCGATCAGACGAGCTGTCTGATCCAAGGTCATTGCTTCTTCCATCCGGATTAACAATGCTTGTTCCAACAGTGACATCGGTATTCTTTTCCCCAGTTGTTGGTGCCCCATTCTTACCCAGACTTTCTCAACACTGGAAAAAGTCCAATCTTTACGGATTGGACTGGTCTCACCACACATTTCCTGATGTCTGAACTCTCTCTTGCGAAATCTAGCCATTTGGGAAGTCAAATCACACACTTCCATCTGCGCGCCATTTAAAAAATTCAGTTAGCTATGTGTGCATAAGCAGATCTTTGCCCCAGGGTTTTGAATCACCTCTTGTGTGCTTCTGCACCCAAACATTCTGTCAGGATCGGGACCCCCCCCATGGGAGTTGTTTTTGAGCAACAAATCCCCTTCCAACCCCACTCTCCTGTTTTGGGGGCTTGGAAAGCCATGGAAATTCTCCCTGGTTAGGCTCCCATATTGGCAGGGAACATCCCATGATTGACACAAGAGTAAATGTACTGAGGTCAGTGGGGCTACTTCATGTAAATCTGCATGATACTTACACTCCCCCTCCCCCATGTATTCCAGGGAAGAGGGGTGAGGCGAAGAAGGCTGAGAGGGGCCGCAGTACTCGGTGGAGGGATCATGGAGCTGTCAAAATGGAAAAGTGCTTAGAATGAACACTTTCGCGCATGTGTGAAAGACAATTTTTAAAAGAATACTGCCCAACCTCCCAGTCCGTGGTTACAGCGCAGCAATAATGTGAATGGTCAACCACGGAGTGAGCATGTGGTGAGGCAAGTTAAGGGTGGCGTGTTTTGTCAAACCTCTCTGGAACAAATAACACTGGATAAAATAGAGGTGTGGCCAGAGTGCGCCAAGCCTCTTGTCTGACCACAGCCATAGTCACAGATGCTTATGCCAGCCTCTCAGGATTGCATAGCGACAAAAAGTAATACGATTCCATTCAAAGAGGTTGGATAGGATCCTGCCTTTCTCCAGCCTCAGCAGAATTGCCATAACAACATAAGAAGAAGGGCCCGGCTTGATCAGATCAATGGTTCAGCATCTAGTCCAGCATCCAGTCTCACACAGTGGCCAACCAGTTCCTCTGGACGGCCAACAACAGGACATAGAAGCCAAGGCTGTGGCACAACTGTGCTACGCAGGGTAACCCTAGTAAAGCAGTGTCACTGAGGCCCAGCATTACTGGAGTAAGAGGACAAATCCCATTTAAAACAGTTCCTTAAATATTATGTGGCACCATTGCTAACCAAGGACATATTCATTGTCACAATTTCTCATGAAGGTGACAGCCTACAGTACAATCCTAAACAGAGTCAATGGGTTTAGTACAAGTACAAATGGGTTTTGTACAAGATGACACTGTTAGATACTTCCTCCTTAGACACAGAAAATATCATCTGGCTATTCCACCATGAACTTTTGAATGCCATCAAGGACTTTTGAATCTTAAAGCGGTTTTCCTTTTCAAGCTGGTCAGGTTCTCATTTTGTTCTGTGGTCTGGACCTTTTACCAAACAGCTGGTGAGCATTAATAAAAGTTCTATTTCCATATCCCAAATATAGGATGGCCAGTGTGGCATAATGGATAAAGGCTGCCCTTTTCAAGTCAAGTGATATGGAAGAGATTCCAGAAGGATGCCATTTTCTTGATTCCCAACTAGCAGTTCCCTAGAGTCATCTATCAGGTTAGCTGTCCCCATTTGCCTGTATCGGTATAAAACCCACTATCAACCAATCTTTATTAAAACGATCCTTGACCAGCACAAAACATAACAGAATCTGTATACTCAGAAGTTAAAAAATTAACTCTCACATATAATAACTATGATTTTAAAAAAATTACAATTACAACATTTCTTCAGATAATGTTATTAAAAGATTTAAGTCTTCATTAACTTTCTAATTTTACAAGCTGCTGTGAAGAACTTCGCGCTATCCACTGTAACCAGTGGATTTTCATCTGTTAACATTCTGGCATACAATGATTCTTTAAAAAAAATTATTAGATTTTCACACATAATAAAACCAGACAGCAAAGGGTAGGGAGGAAAAAGGGTATGGGGTAAGACATACAGGGAAATTCCTTCAAGTTTGTATTATAGCTGTTACAAGTTTCTACTTCTATTTACAATTTCCTTTCTTTTATATAATTTCTAAAGTTGTTATCAGTTAATCCATTTGCTGAGAATCCTGAAAAAAGAAAATTATGCTTTCCACAGTTCAAGCTAAAGTTTCTTTAAGATTTTAATATTTAAGTTCATTATTCTTGTTCTTCAATTTTGGGCCCACTTTAACATACAATCTTTGATCAGCTCATCCTCCATATTTATCTGTAATAAAAACACATAAAATTTCTTAATCAATTTATCTTTCATTTCACATAAAAGTATGTCAAATTCTGATTGATCTGTCTCGAACCCTTGGAGTTTATCTTTAACGTATCTTGATTCTAATTGTGCTCTTGCCCACCAGTGCAAATAGATATCCTGTTCCTCTAGTTCTTCTTTGGACTTCAGCCTGTCTTCCTTCCCTAGTAAATCTTCATATCGAAGTATTTTTTTCTTCTCTAATAATAAAGGTTGAGTAAATGCTTCCAGTGGAGAGACCCATTTCGGAATCTTCAAATATATTTTATGCCTGATTCTTTCCCATACTAACAACAGTGCCTTCCTCATCAAATGATTATTGTATTTATAGTTATCTGCTTTTTGATACCAGAGGAATGCATGCCATCCTAGCTTTAAATCATGTCCCTCTAATTTTAACAGTCTCATATTTTCAATTCTTATCCATTCTTGGATCCATGTCAATGCATAAGCTTTATAATATGTTTCCCAGTCAGGAAGACCAAATCTTGCATTCTGCTTAAAATCCTGTAATGCCTTCAGTTTTATTCTAGGTTTTTCCCCTTGCTATATAAATCTCGTTATTTTATTCAATTCCTGCAAATATGACTGCTTCAATAGAATTGGAATGGTTTGGGAAAGAAAAATGATTCTAGGAAGAATGTTCATTTTAATTGCAGCTATTCTTCCCATAAATAATAACTGCAAATCATTCCATTTTTCTAAATCTTTTTGAATTTCTTTTAGTAATTTCATATGGTTATTTTCCATCAAGGAGCTACCTTTATTTGTCGAGATAATGCTCAAATATTTCACCTTACGTTCTAGTTGAAAACCTGTTTTCTCTGCCAACTCATTTATTATGGGTGGTATACAATGATTCTGAATGACCAAGATATTTGTCAAGTAAGGGGAAAACAAACCTGATATGAATCTCCTGATATAAGGGGCAATGAAGTAATACATGTTCTGTGGTTTCAATCTCCCCTATGCTACAAGAGCATAGCCAATTTTCCATCAGAACCTTTTCATATTGCCCCTCTAAAACTGCAGAAGGGGAGGGCTTGACATCTAGCATGTGAGAATGCCCTCCTGTGACTGGGCATCTCCAATTGGGAGTGGTAAGCGGCAGGAGATACTACGTATCTAGAACTCTCTGCAGACAAAAAACCTGGTGTCCTCTCAAGGTCTTTCTGCCACTCAATAGCCATTACCCTCTGCTTGAAAGTATGTTTTGCCTCCTCATACCCCATTTCCAAGACAGAGTGAGGGGATAAACCAAAACTCTCCTACTTGTTTTTGACCGTCTTTAGCCATGTAGACAGCCATCATCGAGAATCAAGGGAGTTAAGCCCTGAGGTTTCAATTAACCAGAGATTCAAGCAAGCAAGGCACACCCTGGCCTCAACTCTTACCATGCCAGTTTCCAAACGTAAGTCAGCATTTGAGACACAGTGGGGCAACCGAAGAGCAGCGCTGAAAATATTTTGATTGCGCTCATTCCAGGGGTGCAAAACGGGAAGAAGGTGACCCTATCATGGAGATAAAACTTGGTATAGTAGAGATAGGTAGCCAAGTACAGCTTGGGAAATTTCTGGCTGGGCCGTTTGTGGCCAGTGCCTGGCTGGGTGTAGTTTGCGGAGGGACCTCAGTGGGGATGTGATGTCACAGTATCTTTGTTGCCATTTTCTCCTGGGGAACTTATTTCTGCAGTCTGGAGATCTGCCGTAATCCTGGGAGAACTCCATAAAGAAGGTAGCCCCAGGGCTATTTTTGGGCAGGAACGCACAGGAACGGAGTTCCGGCTGGCTCCCAAGTTGGCCACGCCCAGCAGGAACTCATTAGCATAATAGGCCACACCCAACACCAGAACCTCATTAGGATTGGCTACATTAAAGGTGTGTGGCCTAACATGCAAAGGAGTTCCTGCTGCAAAAAAAGCCCTGGGTTTTGACAACAAACAAGGTAAACAGAATAAGAAGCAAAAGGTGGGTGTGGCTGGATGACTATACTTCTGGTAACATGGGGGTGTGGCCTAATATGCCAATGAGCTGTGCTGTCAGGGGTGTGGCCTAATAGGCTAATGAGTTTCTGCTGTTGGGTGTGGCCTATTATGCTAATGAGTTCCTGCTGGGCTTTTTCTACAAAAAAAGCCCTGGGTGGCCCTAAGCACAGATAGCATCTGTTTGTTTCTCCTTCAGTTCCTTAACATTTTGTTTTGGTTTCTGTCTCTTCGACACACATACATTTCCATCTGTATATGGAAATAGAGACATAAAGACACACTCCATCTGTATATGGGAGAAGAGATCTCAGGGGTTGTTTGGACCAAAATATCATGAAGACTAAAGACAGCAGCATTTTCTCATGGCAGTATGTTCCTTTTATCTCTCTACTTCTGTAGGGGGAGATGAAAGAAAGGACATGGCTCTGGATAGCAGGAAATATGATATAAGCCAGCATAGTTTGGCTTGCTTTGGGGTATCTGTAGCTTTTGAGTATTCATAGCGTTGCTTGGGAGGGCAGTTCTGATTTGCAAAACAATGAGAAGGGGCTAAAAATATATTTCCATTACTGTTCCTCTGCTGGAACTAACAGCCTCTGGAGACTGCCTTTAGTTACAAAAAAGCAAGGAAAGAAAGAAAGCATCAGAGAGAGAAAAGCCACATGCATAACATGGCTGCCACTGTCAAGCCTGAGAAAATGACACTTCTGTTTCATCCTGAGTTTGCTATCTAGGCATGGAACTAATAATGCATGCACGTGTTTGTCCAGTCTAGGAATACTATAGATCTTGTAGGGCTGCCAGTTCACAAATACTGTGTGAACCCAGTACATGCACGTGTTTGTCCAGTCTAGGAATACTGTGTGAACCCAGTATAACATATAGGTGTACATCACTGCATCCAGCTTCCAGATACTGCCACTCCTTTGGGATTGCCTACATTGAAATGGGTGTGTATGTTTTCCATATCTTTGCACAGCTGTGCATTGCATCACATCACAAGGGTGCACGTGTGTGGTGGTGGAAGAACTATAAACCATGTTTCTCGATCCCTAGTCCTGAGTAGAATACAACAATTAGGTAAGAACAAGCTGAAGAATGGATAATAATGTCTTCAACAAGCTGAAGAATGGATCGACAAGTTGCAGTGCCCAGGTTAAAATTCAGCCATGTGTCTTAGGGCTGTGTCACACATTAATAAATTCCTTCCTGAAAAGTAAACTGTGTGTGGGAATTAATATGCAATATCCCACAAATCATAATGTGTGATTATGTAGGCACGGCAGCCTACATACAAGAATATGTTAATACCTTCATGTGTAACATCTGTAACTGGAAGTGGCCCTCCGTGTGGCTCAATGAAACACCGAGTGCTATGGAAAAGACAATAACAATTCTCTCAAAATACCAATTAATGTGAATGTTGATTTTCCACTCCCCCTCCTCCCGACTCTAAGTAAAATAACTCTGAGCATAATTGCCTTGTACTGCACTATGTAAAGACAGTTGTTATTTAGATTGCCTTGCCCACCAAAAGGTGTGGAAATGAATGTGCACTTCATTTGTGTAAGCAGCCGGCACCTGGGATGGAGCCACAAGCAGTTTCTCCTGTGCTGGAAAGAGAAATGTGGTTCTCCCCGACTGTAGCGTGCAGATCTTGAGCTGTAGTTTGCCTTGCTAAGAAGCCCTTGTCATTATGAATGTGCATTATGAGTGCATTGTACACAGTCCTGGTATGCAAATGCATTGCATTCAGAGAAGGGAAATCATTCTGTGTTATTATTATCTTTGTAAATTACATCTTAAGAGTTGGTTGTGTGTTGTTTTTTTCTTGAGGACTTTATGATGGCAGTTCAGTCCCAGCCATGTAGCACAAAGTGTTTCTTTCATTATTAACAATAACTGAGCCAATGAAAATGCTTTTAAAAATACACCAGACAAGCAGTTATCCAGCTCTTCCTTCTCACCATCCACAAACCATCTTTTAGCATCTTATAAACCAACATATGAAACAGCTTTGTAAACATCTGCTTTTCATTGTTAATTGTCAGGAAAAATTAGAGATTTAAATGCTTCTTTTGTTGTGCTCCTTAATCTTGTAAGAAGAAAAGCATTGGATTCTTACCCTCCTCTTTTTCTAGTGCAACTACTCAAGACTTTTTAAAAAATGTATATGTTAATTTACAATTATTTTCAAGCTTGTTTCTTATTTAAAACTGTAGATTAAAAAAAAACATTAAAACCTTTTTTGAAGCTCAGTGAACAGCCATGGAATAATACAGCGTTTTACATGTTTATGGCAACATTAAACTACAATAACTTTTAAAAATTTTACACCACAGCTTGCTTTGTATTGTGTTTGAAAAGAACTTAATGTTGCCAAATAGGTATTAACTTGCAAAACTGTATATATTGGACTCTTGCAGTCAGTATTTTATGAAAATACAGAGATTAAATATTTTAACAAATGTTCTTGGATTACTTACATAGCAAATCACACAATGGAAAAAAATGAAGTATAATAATGTAATGACTTTTGTGGAATAAAGTCTTGGTAAATTTTTCTGTCCCAATAATCAAATCATTAAGGCCACAGGAATCTCTTTGGTAATGATTGTTCAGGTGGTATTCACTGACACAGTAGTTGCATTAACAAAGGCAGGGAAAAAAACAATCTATCATTTAAAAAAAATTTAAAATGGCATCATTGTTGTTGTTATTATTACTGTTATTATTACGCTGCATTTGCCATGCTTAATTCTTGTCATTTTGCTCCTCTATTTGGAAGGGGGAAAAATGCATACACTTCAAGTATTATTAATGTATATTTATTAAACTGGAGCTGAGCTCTCTCTCATTAGATATATATGATGTGCTTCACTAACTTCTAACCATTTTCTTCATATAGAACTACTCAATTAAATGTTTTTTTCTGTTTATTTCTCTTAATTTCAAACTCTCTGATAAATAAATCCACTCAGTTGCATGTTAACTTATAATCTTAACTTAATGTTACATCATTCTGTTAGTTTATAGCCTGGTGGACATTAAAATGTAAGCTATACATATTTATCTCATTTCCCTTGCTCTAGAATCTTCAGTTTCCCTCATATTTTATTGAACTATCAACATAAACCTCATTGCTGCATATAAAATTTAATTAAACTGCAGTTTTAGCCACAACCATACAGTGATGCCAGTGATCTCAAAGATTTAAAAAGTATAGTTAGTAAATGAAAGGACGTAGAATTAAGATTTGATTACTAAATATACAGTTCAAAATCCAAAGTCCTGCCATTTCATAACAATAAGGATTCAGGATCAGAATCAATGTAATCCTAAAGCCACAAGTCCAATACATTTCAGTTGTACTTACTCCAAAGAAGTCTCAATATTGGTACAGTCTTTGTTCTGTCTCTCTCTTGCACTCTATTTCTTTTGGAATTACTAGTATAATGTAAACTTTGCAGAGATTAATGCCACTGAATACTAATGAAGACATTCTTCTCTCATATAAAGACAGAAGGTACACAGTGACTGTGTGACTGTAAAACAGCATAGTTTTATCTATAATATTGCTTTGTTTTACTTATATATAATATGGGCTTACATTTACAACCTAAGTCTCAGTTCCCGTTATCACATATGGAAGTCACGGCTTCATGACCATGTGTGGGGACAGAACCCTTCTTATAAAACTGTGTATCAGAACTTAATACATTTAGACATTCATAAATCAAATAACTGTTAGTGCTGTGTAGGTTTTCAAAACAATGGTATAGTATGCCTTTCTGAAAGATGCTTATTATAAATGCCATATTGCTTATTAGGCAAATTTTAAATATCTCTTTGTATAAAAACTGGTGAGTTGCTACCTATAAGATGTCTTAGGGTTGGGAATATTATATTTAAGACTGTTCTGCTGTTGAAATAAAATACACACTTCATATGGAATGTGCTAATGAGTACTTTCAAATGTTAATGGCTATTTCTTCTGCTTTCATTTGTTAATTGTTCAGGTAAGTCACCCAGTTGGCCACATCCTTCACATATT
Source organism: Gekko japonicus (assembly GCF_001447785.1). Lineage (NCBI taxonomy): Eukaryota > Metazoa > Chordata > Lepidosauria > Squamata > Gekkonidae > Gekko > Gekko japonicus. The sequence continues at coordinate 830,643 of NW_015173144.1, read as the reverse complement.
TCTCCTAGTAAGATTCTGTTTGCTCTTTGCACCTGACTAGAGGATTCAAAATTAGGACCCAAGTTTCAAAACCTAAGGATAAGTTAACGTTAAAGAATCAGCATGTTTAATTCTGAAAGCTAACCAGTATAATTTTTCCTCATGTCCTTTTCCACTAAGCAAAGAACAGGCTTGCTTGTCAGCAAAATGCAGTTGTTTAAAATGGTGAGGTTGATGTGAACATTTTGCTCATTTTAGCAGCTATGCTTATAACCTCATCAGTTGAGGTATCTAACATAATGCTTAATTCTTTATCTTTGGAAAAGGAAGACTTACTACAATTATCTTTCCCCATAGGTCAGGATTTGTCCATTTCTTTCTTCCTTGTGCAATTTTCTAGATAATATTAATACTTAACCCCCCTTTTTATAAGTGCATCTACTTGAAGTAAGTCCCACTAAATTGTAAACCAGGTAATAATAGAGGATGCCATGATTCGAGTATGGCCCATTTATATCCACACAGTATCTAACTCAAGCCAACATCTTAACCTTTCCTTTGGCACAGAGGAGGCTAAACACTGAAACTGCTGCATTGCTTCTCCCATGGTCACTGAAATATATTTGGAATGTTGAACAAAATCCTAAAATTCAGGCTACATATTCACAAGAATAGGTAGGTGATAATGACAAGGCTTTCCAAATCTGACAGTTAAGCAATACTGTTGCATAGTATTTTGTTTTCTTAATGCTTAAGAAAGAATAAATTATCATCGCTATTGGCAAGTACAACATTATAACCCACATAGGGATAGCATGAAATGAAATCAGTGTCGTCCAATAAAGTTTCCTCCTGAGCATTCACAGGCAAATGGCTTAGGCAATAACCCACCAAGCCCATTGAAAAGATTGCGATTGTTTAAGATCACAGTACTTCTAGTGGAACTCCTGTTCAGTTAAATAGAGCTAGATCAAACAGATTTTCACGTGGATTCTCTTCCTGTAGCATCTGTGCATTTATTTGCAATACAAATGTGTACATGTGAAAGGTAGTTTTATATAGCCAAGTCTCCTACTCCTGACCCCACCATTTATTAGCATTTTCATATCTATATATTCTTTTCATGTATGTACATATATACTAGTCTGTATGGGTAAATATATGAAGCTAAATGAACAAGGTGAATAATGATCTACATCCTACATGTGATATAAATTGTTTGATTGTCTCTTGAAAAACCAAGAACAAGGGTGACCCTATGAACAAATAAAGAACACATTTTGCGAGTCATCCATGTCGACTCAAATCATTGAATATTTTACTGTTCATTTCCCAGGGCTGTGGACAGCATTTTGTATTTCATTGTTTTGTGAGCTGATAAGCACTTAGGATTTTCACATCTGTTTTGGGAGAAAGGGTGTTCAGCACGAGCATTTTCTGTAACTTGCATTCATAGGGAAGGATCCAAAGGTCAGGAACATTCTTATGTACACTGATCTTCACTTAGCTGACTTGCTATGCACTATGAAGTTAAAATGATGGTTACTCGGGGTCTTTTCTGCCCTTCTTTTATAACGCCTTTAACTTCTGCATCCCATTTTCAATCTGTTCTGAGAAAAGCAGAATAATGGAACCTGATTTTATGCACTTTTACTCAGGAGATAGTCCCACTGTATTCAATGGCATTGATTCCTCACCGGAAATGTGTGCATAGGTTTGTAGCTTTATTTTCTTTGCTGGTTTTACAAGTTAGGAGAGAAACCACTGAGCAGGCATAGGAGAGTTAGGCCATATATTATACAGCATTGCTAGACATATTGCTGGATGAAATGGCAAATGCTAAGTGTGTGTTATTCTTGCACAGAGTTCTCAAGACATAAGTACTCATACTGCTGGTTTTGAAGGAATGTCTAAAAGGAAGGTGTGTGTTTTTAAAATAACGAGGTCAGTTTTTTTCTGTACGGGAAGTATCCAGAGAAATCTAGCTAGGGATGACGAGGCTGTCTATAAGAACAGAAAGACAAGTTTATTTTCTGAAATGTCAGCTTCCCTGTTTGCTGGTGGCCTTAGCTACCCCATCTCTCACTGTCAATTATTTTAGACCTTCAATACTCCTTTGCTCACCCAACCCCAAAGGAGATCATCTCAACTTCTTCTTCAAACAACAAAACTGAGAGAGAGGAACAGCGTTAAAAAAACCCACCCTTGATTTACTTCCAGGCAGTAGTAAACAGATTGTCTGTTCAGTGCAACCTGTAGAAGAGAAAGTGAGAGTTTTTCCAGGGGAGAGTTTTTGCCAGGCAGATTATGAATGTTTCTTTTCCTGAAGTTTAGTGAAAAACATTCAACCTGTTTCCAAACCAGAGACTATGGGCTATACCTAGACACAACATCCCAGTGTGCCTTGGGCATTTCTGCTTATGCTTAGTTTTCAACCCAACCCCTTTCAAATGTAATCCTTTTACATGGTTGCATTATGTTAGTAGAATATGACATTGTCTTAGGGCCACCACAGCATATCTTTAGCACACTTGGAAGTAATAAAAGGGTTGTAGAGCACAGGCTAAGAATACCTTCTTATTCACAGCTGCTGGGGAATAAACCTCATGGAATTCTGTGGCACAGCCTTCCAAATGCAGTTGTGCAGTAGCAGTCCTAAAACATACCTACCTTAGAAAAGTACTGTTGAACTATGTGGGGCTTACTTCTGAGTAAGCATGCAATAAAACAGACCTAAAAGTGTTTACCCTCTGAACTGTTGTTTTAACTATTCCAGTTCCACTTTTTTGTTAACCAATTCAGGTCCCACTTAACCTTTGATACATAAATCAAGTTCCTCCACAACCTCCACTCCTCTCCAAAAAGAACTCTGAGAAACCCAGAATAATACCTTGGAGGGAAAACTTTCAGAGAAATTTGTTTGACTTGGGAGGAGATCTGGGTTGAGGAGTCCAGAACGGAGAAAGGTGCATCTTCACCCCACCTTGGTCTGTTTCAGTTTCAGTTTCCCACATCAAGTGACTGGGAAGAGCTGACTGGTGTCCTTGGCAAAATCGGGAAAGTCTGTTATGGGCTATACCTAGACACAACATCCCACTGTGCCTTGGGCATTTCTGCTTATGCTTTGTTTTCAACCCAACCCCTCTTTCAAACGTAATCCTTTTACATGGTTGCATTACGTTAGTGGAATATGACATTGTCTTAGGGCCAACACAGCATATCTCTAGCACACTCGGAAGTAATAAAAGGGTTGTAGAGTACAGGCTAAGAATACCTTCTTATTCACAGCTGTTGGGGAATAAACCTCATGGAATTTCGTGGCACAGCCTTCCAAATGCAGTTGTGCAGTTGCAGTCGTAAACATGCTTAACCTTAGAAAAGTACTGTTGAACTATGTGGGGCTTACTTCTGAGTAAGCATGCAATAAAACAGACCTAAAAGTGTTTACCCTCTGAACTGTTGTTTTAACTATTCCAGTTCCACTTTTTTTCCTTTTAACCAATTTAGGTCCCACTTAACCTTTGATACATAAATCAAGTTCCTCCACAACCTCCACTCCTCTCCAAAAAGAACTCTGAGGGGGGAAAAACCCAGAATAATACCTTGGAGTGAAAACTTTCAGAGAAATTTGTTTGACTTGGGAGGAGATCTGGGTCGAGGAGTCCAGAACTGAGAAAGATGCATCTTCACCCCACCCTGGTCTGTTTCAGTTTTGGTTTCCCACATCAAGTGACTGGGAAGAGCTGACTGGTGTCCTTGGCAAAATCGGGAAAGTCTGTATTTAGGAGAAGAAAAGTTTGTTCTCGTTCTCCCTCTCCTTACAGCTCTCTGCACAGCCGGGAAGGAATTAATAAATCCTAGGCGTCCAAGAGCTTTCTTTATATAGAAAAAGGTAAAGGTTTCCCTTGCTCGAAAGCCAGTCGAATCCGACTCTAGGGTTGCGGCGCTCCTCTCCGTTTCCAAGCCGAAGAGCCAGCGCTGTCCGAAGACGTTTCCGCGGTCACGTGGCCGGCATGACTAAACACCGAGGCGCACGGAACGCTGTCCCCTTCCCACCGAAGTGGTACCTATTTATCTACTTGCAATGTCTTGCTTTCGAGCAGCTAGGCTTCCTTATATAACTGCCTGCAAATGGGAAACATTTCTACCCTGAACTTTTCTCTTCTTTCTGCTCACACCGCTTTTCGCTGTTCCGGTCCGAAACGCGTTTCCCTCTTCCCTCCACCCCCGCCCTCCCATGCCGTTCCTCGATCACTTTGGGTGATCTTCCAGCCTAACCCGTTTCACTTCTGCATCCCATCGCAAAGAACGCTCTCTCTCTCTCTCTCTCTCTCACACACACACACACACAA
>NW_015173144.1:821671-823728 GCF_001447785.1 Gekko japonicus | reverse complement strand
TTTTGGGGGGTGTCGTGTTCTTCGTTGGTGGAGCTGCAGGTTTTCGGGGCGGGCGGGCGACGCTTCTCCAGGCTTTGGTCCCAGACGAACGGCGAAGTGCCACTTCCGCCAGGAGGACCACGAGGCGCGTTGGCCATGGGGGGGAGACCTGAGGAATGTTTGGAGTTGGTTGCTCCGGGCTGGGTCTGACGGCCGGTGGGCAATGTTCCCTCTAAGCTGTGGAGTCTTATGAGCAAAATTTCTACTTTGTGAGCTGCTGGCATTAAAGTTGTGAGCGAGCGATTTGGCTGCTGCACAAATTAGCTTGCTCTGGAGCCCTCCTTCCTGAGCTGAGACAGAAAAGTGTGAGCCAGAGGCTAAAATTCTGTGAGCTAGCTCACACTAACTCAGCTTAGAGGGGACACTGGCGGTGGGCTGGCTGGCTGGCTTCGGCGCCCCCCCCCCATGCGATTCTCTCTGGGGAGGGGGCAACGGGAAGGCGCTTCAGGCTGGGGATTCAGAACGAATGATGGGTTGGTCTTGCTGAGAAACAGGAGGTACTTTGCGCGCGACAGGACTCCCCAACCCCGTCCGTCCATCCTACGAACTGTGTTTCCAAGTTTGTTCCCGAGAAACGATCCACTCATCCTCTAACTGCATTGTAGAAAGTTTGGTGGTGGTGTCCAATGCTCCCTCTAAGCTGCGGAGTCCTGTGAGCAAAAATTCCATTGGCGAGCTCCTGGCATTAAAGTTGTGAGCGAGCGAGTCGGCTGCTGCATAAATGAGTTTGCTCTGGAGCCCTCCTTCCCGAGCCAAGGCAAAAAATGTGCGAGCCGGAGGCTAAACAACTGTGCGCTAGCTCACACTTTAACCCAGCTTAGAGGGAAACACCGGTGGTGGTGGTGCCGCCTAAAGTCCCCTCTTCCCTTCCGCGCCTCGTCCCGTACGAGACAGGCAGGAGGACGAGGTCCCTGCAGCGCCCACGACGTCACTTTGGGTTGGGGGGACACAGGCGCCGTGGAGGTGAGCGGCCCCGGGAGCCCCCCTCCGAAGTGCGCCCGTTCTGAAGTCGGTCCCGCGGAGTCTGGCGCGCCTGGCTTCCGCGCGAATAGGGGGGGGGGCTGCACCCTCGCTCGTTCCCAGGTCAGTCTTTTTGCCAAGGCCTTAAGAGCCCATCCACGCCACCTGTCTGAACAGACCCTAGCCCGCGGTGTGCCCACGTCGCGCCAGAACGTCGCATTTGGCTTGGCAGGAGGCCTGGTGGCACGCACTGGCTCCCAAGAAGTGTGTTGCGGCGGCTGGACGTCTCAGTGGTCTCTCGGCCGCCACGGCCGTGGGGTCCAGCCGTGACTCGGGAGGTGGCGGGCCGGGGGGGATATTTGGAACACTCTGTTGCTTCAGAAGGGCTCTCTCCGTCCCTCCCTCCCCCCCTCTCCCGCCCCGTTTGGACTCGCAAAGTTGGGACACGCCGCGATCCTGTGCCGGGTTTGGGGCGCACCTCAGACGGCAGGGAACCCAGGCCTCCAGGATCGGGGCGGTGCGCGCCTCGCAGACCCAGCGACGGCGCGGGCCGGCGGGCCTGCTCGGAACGAAGTCTCCCGCGGAGGGGAGCCGCCTGCGAACGGGAGGCCGCTTGCCAAGGAAGGGGCTCTGCTAGACGCCAGCGGACTCGACGGGAGGCGCGCAGAAACTTCGCGCAAAGTTAAGCCGCTCAGCCTTTCGGCGCCCGCGGGTCGGTCTGAGGTCTCAACTGGCCCTTCTTCGTCACGCCGGGCCACCCCGGCAGGGCTTTGAAAGGCGCGTTTACCCCCCCTCCCTCCCCCCTCGCCTCTGCGAAGATGCGGCGTCCACAGGTCCCTCTTCTTGCTTTAGCGATCAGTGGGTCTGCTAATGAATTCTTACCACCTGATGAGTCTTCGGCGAATTGACTGATACAAGACACCCGACCATCATGTTCATGCACGTCACGCGGTTGGCAGCACAGCGAACATGTGCCCGGGTACCTGAGACTCAACAACAAAAAAAAGAAATGTAACCTGACAATACCTGAGTTGATATCCGAAAGTGACATCCTTTGT
>NW_015173144.1:818066-821633 GCF_001447785.1 Gekko japonicus | reverse complement strand
GGAAAGCAAGAAGTCTGGCTAGCCCGGCGTCAGTTGTTTTCTGCTGTGTAGGTTTACGAGTTACACAGGTTTCTTCGTCAAGTACCGGTTTCGCATATGTCTAAACTATGCGCAGGGAGAAGAGAGGTTGCGACATACGCATAACCTTTTCTTAATTTGGGGGGGGGGGGAATGACAACAAGAGAGATTAGGGGAACACCTTCAGACCCTGTTGAAAAATTTTAAACAAGTTTTTAAAAAAGTAATTCCCTGCAGCTTCATCCACGATACATCGTGTGCCATTGTGTAAACTAAACTAAAAGAAAGACGTTGACTTCAAGTTCCGAAAACAAACAAGCAACCCATAGTTTGAAAGGAATAAAAAGGACAGATGGGAATTAGGATTTGTTATAGATCTGCGACTAATGTCATTTAAAAAAATTAGTCAGCACAGCGAGATGAATTAAAACTTCCGGTCTTCGAACGGTGCACGAAGACGGGTGCTGAACACTGCCGAATTTTTATTTGGGCAGAGCTATTTTAATTAAGGTTTAAACAATAATCAGATGGTTTTAAGGGAATAGAACTTTTGAACTACTTGCCTAAACAGCCTTAAGTGGAAGAGAATCTCTCTCATTGCCTTGATAGCACGAAGAAGAAGAAGTAGAAGAAGAAGAGCAGCGTTTATTAAATTGTAAAGGCTAAAATAATTAAAATGAAGCCCCCACCCGCAATGAATTAAAATTAAACCAGATCGAGGCGAGCTGGAACGTTTTCTTTTCCATCACGATGTATGAATGAATATTTATCACGCCAGTGCTCCGTCTTAGCTGGATTTTAGGATTCTACCCAAGCGCGCGAATTTGGGCTTGAAAGACTTGGGTGAAGCACTGAGGCTCCCTTTTTGGCCTTGGCAACTTTGGACAGCTATTTTAAACCTGGGAAGTTTCCCTGGCCCTCCTGGAAACAGGGAGCGTGTGGGCGGGGCGGGGGGAGGGTTAGGAGGTGGGGGGAGAAGCCCCCCAAACACAAAGACGCCCCCACAAGTATCTTCTGGCCTCCCCCCCTCCACTACAAGGCTTTCGCCTAGGTGCGAGTCATACCGGGGGAAAGAGCGGCGTCAAGTTTCCCCACTTTTGTTTGCTCACATGATCCCTGACAGTTTGAAAGGCTCTTTCAGCGTTTCACGCTCCCTCTCTCCAAAACAGAAATGACCGAGAGTTTCTTTCTTTCTTTCTTTCTTTCTTTCTCTCTCTCTCTCTCTCTCTCTCTCTCTCTCTCTCTCTCTCTTTCTCTCTTTCTTTCCTTCTTTCCTTCCTTCTTTCCTTCTTTCCCCGGGCACGCAACATTCCAGAAGCCTCTGCGCGGTCGACTCCCTCCACCTCCGTGGCACAGCTGGCCTTTCTCTCCCCTAACCTCGGCTTCTCGTTAACGCTTCCGAAGGGGCTGGCCGGCGGGTCCTCCAATGCCCCGCGGGGCCCGGGGCCCTAGTCTGTCCCCTAGTTCCACTCCCGAGAGCCGCGTTCCAGCCGGATTAAGTTCAGCATCTCCACCCTGGACCGCCAGCCGGTTCTCCTTCGCCAGATCGCAGCCGCCTTTCGACCTGGAGGGCAATGCGCTGCTGAGCCGTGAGCGACAGGGGGAAGCGAAGCCCGTGGGTTGCGCGAGGGCTTCCGAAGGCAGCGCGCTGCGGATCCCCGCTTGCCCCTAAATCGGCCGAGCCTCGCCAAAGAACGGCAGCCCGGCCCCCACCCACTGGCGGTGGCAAAGAAGTCCGCCGGTGGGTCCCACGGGACTTCCCTCTCCCAAGGAAGTGTAGGTGGGGTCGGGCTGCACGGGAGCCAGTGCTCCTCCGCCAGCAGGTGTTCTGCAACTTTCCCGCTCGGTCCCCATCAACGCATCCCAGGTGAAGGTCTCGTTCTTCTTCTTCTTACTGGACGCCACTTGGGTTCACTTCTGAGGCTGTAGTCACACGTACCAAAGAATCCATTTAAAATCCACTTCCAGTGCACTTTCCAACTGGATATTACTGTGTGAACTGGCAAAATCCAGTTGGAAAGTGGATTGGAAGTGGATTATTTCGTGTGCGTGACCGCAGCCTGAATCAAGGGGGGGGGGGAGATCGCGTTGGACGGGGCTTCAGTACTTTCCCAGGCCCCCTTCCTTACCTTAGCAGATCACCTTTTCGTTCTCTTCTTCCTGAGACAGCCTCCTGTCCTCCCCTGGCTCCAATGACCCCCTTCCTCATCTGCACCTGCTGCGCCGTCTTCCCTCTAAAAGTTACTTCCAGTAGCCACCAACCCCTTTAGAACTGAAGGGATTTTTCTTCCGCTTCCCCCACCCCCCATTTCACCCTTCAACTTTCCAGTCGCCTTGCTTCGCCAGCGGCCCTGCCCGATCCTATCTACGCTGACTCGGGAGTTAGCTCACCGAATTCAAGGGGGGGTGTCACTTTCTAGTAACCTGCGCAGGATTCAAGTCCTTTTCAGCGTGTCTTAGGAGAGTTAAGGTCCCTGGCGTTGTTTGCACACCCAGCCTGCTAATAAATCCTGTCGACTGCAAGGGCACGCTGCGCTTTGGGGCACATCTCCTTGCATCCTGTAACCTAAGCCGGATGTCAAATGTAGGGTGCCTGGCAGGATCAGGTGGTAAGGGTGCTTAAACGATGGAGACCTGCTCGCCCACACACTTTTCACTGTTACCTGGAAGTAAACCTGGATGATTCCAGTTGCTATTTTAGAATCGCAGGGGAAGGCTGAAAAGCACGCTGACCGAAACATCACTTGAAGGTAATTTAAAATCTGACCAAACAAGCATAGGATCGGTCTGCGCGGCTGCAATGCTGTAATACTTAATTAGAAGTCACCTTAAAGTCTTAGCTGTGATATGTAGGTTGAATCTGTAAAGCACCTTAACTGGTGCACCTGAACTGTAAATCGGAGAGGCCACGCAACAGGGTGCGCGCCTCAGCCCAGTTTAATCCTTGTCCAACTCTCCCTTTTGAATCGAGGAGATTTAACAAAAAACCCCCTCAGATTAGTTTGGATGATGCGCACGCTTCCTGGGTTAGATTGAAACGCCAGGCTCGAACGTCCAGCGGAGGATGAAACTCTCCACACGCTGAACTCCGTGGAATTTACTCGTGAGTAAATTCGCAGACTCTTGGCGCAGCGCTTCAACTCTCTGCGCAGTTATTTGGGAGGGAGCTGTTGGGCACGAGGGGAACGACAAACATGAAACGAACCGGGCGGCAGGGCTGCCCGTCCTAAACAGACTTCCTTGGGAACCGAAGCCTTTCCTCTCCGAGGGAAACGACAGACTCCTTTTGCGCCCTTTCTTCGGGATCCAACGTCATCCGTGCGAAGACGTCTGCTGGGAATCAAAACACCGTCTCCGCGGGGCTCACTTTCCGAATAAGCATGCTTATTGGGGGGACCTCACGGCCCGAGCCTCGGAACAACTGTTTGCTCGGAACCGAGTCCACTCGAGTCCCGCGGGGGCTGAATGCGAGCCCAGGAAAGAGCGCTCGGGTGGGAGCCTTTTTGCTCTCCTCGTGTAAGGAGCGCGCGCCTGTGTGCGGGAGGGGGG
>NW_015173144.1:785665-817774 GCF_001447785.1 Gekko japonicus | reverse complement strand
GAGAGGCGGGGGCGGGGGGAGGAGGAGGAGGGAGGAGGAGGGAAGCCAAGCCCAACAACAAGTAACAACGAAGCCGATTGCAACTAAATCTCCCGGCAACCCGTCAGCAAACTTCTGACAATCGGGATCCTCCTGGCACATCCCATGGCCCGGAGAACCGCCAACCAGCAAAGCGCTTGCCCGTGGCTCATTGAACTGATTCCTTTCGTTAGTGTACGATGATTTGCGGCTTATTCGCCCTGCGGTCACTCAGTCACCTCGTTCTGTCTCCTTCCCGCCCGCTGCTGCACCCCAAGGCGTTAAAAAATAATAATCTCGGCACCGGATCTCTAAGGAGGTAAACGGGGAGAAGAGTCCAGCCCAGCGCCGTCGTGTTGCTGGTACCTGTTGTGGGTTGTGGTCTTGTGTGGTGCAGCCTGCCTCCGCTGTGGGTTGTTCTCCCCCCCCACCCCCACCCCACGGGGAAGGGGGGTCGTGTGGTCTGAAAGGGATTTCCACGCTTTATTTGTGTCGCTTTATACGAGAGAATACGGTACCCTCCCGCGCTGTCTTTAAGGGCTCGTTAGTTGCCATTGTCCAAAGCAGCCACAGCCGCCGCCGCCGCCGCGTCCGGAGGTAGATTGTGGAGTTAAGAGATTTGTGAATGAATCCACAGCCCAGTCGCTTACTACTAGTTTTTGGGGGGAGGAGGGCGATGGTGTTGGCGGCGGCGACTGGGAGGGGATGGGAAAAGCCGAGTTGGTGTAGAAAGTCCTTACGCGTCTAACCCTAGGAGGTGAGTTTTCCGGGAGGATCCTGGGGCTGCATAAAACGATCCCGCGACTCTGAAATCACAACACTGCTGCTGCCTCTTCGCCTTTTCCCTCCTTCCCGCCCTTCAAGTGGGGTCTATTTTAAAACGTAGTGACAGATCAGCGTTGTATTTTAAGATCGCCCGCTGTCTGCGAACACATGGCGCTAGAGAGATACTGTACGTAAGAGAGATACTAAGGCAGGCGAGGGAGCGAGAGAGAGGGGGGGGGACGACGACGTCGAGCCCTTAAATCAATCTTAGGAGCAGAAACCTGCTGCCAGCCCTACGATACGAAGGGGGGCGGGTTGTCCTTACCCGTAGAAACAGTAAAGATGGTAGAACAAGGAGCTTTGCGAGCGCCTTTAAGTCCTCCGTTAACTTTGAGGTGGGTAAACTTTCTGAGAAGTTCGCCGCTAGCGTGCTTATATATCTGTGGCCGCAGATCTTTTTAAAGCGAGAGAAAGAAAAGAAAGAGCGAGCGGTATTGGACCGCTAGGTGGTAATGCTGCATTTGGCCACAGAGGGGCAGTATATCGATCGTTTGCTGTTCCACTAGCTCCTTATCTTTGTACAGGCAGAGACTGGGATAAAGTTATACTGAAAACTTTAAAATTGATATCACACCCTAATTTGTGTTCCACAGGGAGGGGGAGAGAGGAAAAAAAGAGCCCAACAACAGACAGGGCTCTGCTTACACCATGAGAAGGGGAGCTCTTGGCTGCATTGTGGGCTCGCCCAACATTCAGCTGAGGATTTCTTGCTGTGTCTTAGCTCTTGCCGGAGGTCATGCAAATCGACCTTAAAAGAATGCATAAGCCATAAATTAAAATAAACCCCGAAGCCACGGGCTGATCCATTAGCAGACAATACCTAACCTGGACAAAACGGCTTCCTTTGCGAGCTGGACGAAAAGAGTAGTGCAGGAGTAAATGCAAAGTAAGTTCCCAGGAAGTATTTTCCTTCTTGCATTCATTTTGTTATTTTCTATTCTTATTGCTTGCCAGTCTTAACTCAGCCGGAGCTATGCCAAACGATTTTAAAAAGGACTTGCAGAAAATGTGAGTAAGGCAAGGTGCGTCTGAGGGAGTTTGGCTTTCCTCCTTTCCCTTTTCAGTGCTGCTTCTTGCTCGGTGTAGAATCTCTTTTTAAGTACGGATATGTAAAATGCGTCGGTGCGTGTATCTTTAAGTTTCTTTTAGCATTGTATTGTTTTGTTTAAGCATGGGCTGTCCTTCCGAAACCGCCTGCCACTCTGCGTTTGCATACGATCGTCTGATCAGTTCTGCTTTATGTTGTTGTTTCTAACTGCTGCGCTGCGAAGATTTATGTATCGTGACAACCGCGTATGTTGGGTTACCCGCGTCTAAAAGAGAGAGAACGATCGGGAGGAAGTAAGAATTCGTTGCCTGGTTCAGCGGTAAAATAGAGTTGTTGATGAGACTGGCCACCAACGCGTGTGTGTGTGTGTACATGCGTGAGGCTGTGCACGCAGCTGTGGGCACACGCAGAAGTGATGCACAACAGAACAAAACACAAGTAAACAATCGAACCGGCTTTCTGTTGGTGGGGAGACCTTGTGCATTTCAGCTTTTCTCCTCTCGGCGTGGAGCCGGTCAACGCGTAGGGTCCCTTGCGTGGTTGGCTTAGGAGGAGGGAGAGCAGGGCCTTGGGGTCAATCAGAGGGACAGATCATATCGATCTGATTGCTGCCGCCGCTGCTCCGCACAGGACTCGTTTCCCGGGTGTGTTTTTTTTTTTTAAGGACGGCGAGGAGAGAGTGCAAGGGGCAAATGTGAAAAAGCAACTGAGTGTTGTTGTGTCTGGATGTCAGGGTGACATTGCTCGGGCTTGGAAGCCTGCGGACCAGAGATTAAGGATGTCCTCTAGGGTGTTGCTCTAAAAAGCACAGAAAGGGAAACTTTCTGAGATAAGCAAGCCCCTGTCTCTTCCTCTGTTGCTATACAGATATCTTTTCTTTTCTTTTTTAAAGCAGCCTATCCGCCTAGGATGGGCAACTTTGAGCCTCGTTCCAATTTCCATGGGGCTGGGGTGGGGATGAAAGAAAATAAATATTTAAAGCATCCCCGTCTTTCGGTGACGATCTGTTCTCTAACCATGGGCACGTCAGTCCAGCGGTGCATATTTCTTTTATCTTTTGAAAAACTGCGTTGTAATGTCTGCAGAAGAGAAAGGACTTGGAGACACCGAGTAGACTTCCCTTGGGCTGAAGTGACTTAAACCACGCCATAAAAGCGAGTCATTTCAAAGTAAATGAACACAGCGTTTGACGTACAGTTTCTGTTGGGTGAAACTTTTAGGAACAGTATCTTGTACATGGGGGGGGGGGCTGCATTTCTGCATCCAGTTTCCTCATGTCTAGTATCCCCCCCCCTTTTATAACCGGTAACCATATCTAGTTCATCTTCTTTAAAAATAAAATTGATCGCTCTCCCCACTCCAATGTATTTTTAGGGAGGTACATATCTTAAAGAAAATAATTAGGTTACTTGGGTTACGTTTGCGGCTTGAAGTAGCCCGACACCTGGCAGAGAACCGCTTAAGCGTTTTCTTTAAACTCCGGCCTCCTTCTCCATAACTGCGTTCCTTATAATACATTCTTGTGTTAAGTGAGAAAGGCTGTTTGTAAAACAATCCCCTGGCTAGTCCCAGTGTTGGGCGAAGCTGATCCTGTAATGGCATTTTGTTTTGAACAGTTGCTGTAGTCGAAGTTCCCTCATAAGGTAAGGTGGCACTGGGTCTGAAAGGAGGTCCAAATGCCACATTTATAATTAGACTGCCAATTCAGCACATTGTATCCATTGCTATACAGGGATATACTGCTGTGTCTGGCCTCTCTCAATAAGCCTGTATTCAGAAGTAGCCAATTCAACGACTTCAACTTTGGAATCAAGATTTAGAACAGGCAGCGAGGAGGAGGAGGAAGGGGGGGAGAAAGAAAACAATCAGTCGCTTCTCTCCCCCCCCTCCCCAGCGTGCTATTAAAAGCCAAAGAATATACAGAAAGCAATCCTTCCAATGTGGTTGGAATCCATCTATCAAATGCCACTTTGGCAACAGACTTCCCCACCCACCCCCTCCCACTCAGAAGTACTTTGGAGACGGGGGCGGGCGACCCAACAAAAGCCATTCCCGTTTGGTGCGTCAGGAGAAAGAGGCTCCCTGCCCTGTTCCACGACACCTTTCCAAAAAAGCAGGGACGCTCAGGGAGCATAACCATGCCCATGTTCCCTCTAAGCTGAGTTAGTGTGAGCCAGCTCACAGTTTTTTAGCCTCCGGCTCACACATTTTTGTCTTAGCTCAGGAAGGAGGGCTCCAGAGCACACTAATGTATGCAGCAGCCAAATCACTTGCTCACAACTTTAACGCCAGTAGCTCACAAAGTAGAATTTTTGCTCACAAGACTCCACAGCTTAGAGGGAACATTGACCATGACACCTGCCCTATCGCTCTGAACACAGATTCCTGGAGAAGCCGGAGAGGGAAAGCGCGGATACCCCTCTGGAGGACGGAAGAAAGGGCTCGGAGCTGCCCGGGTTCTTCTTCCCGCAGCCGCCTGCGCCGCTTCCAGCCCAGGGGCTACATGGGCGCTCTTCATGGGCACTCTTCCGCAGAGGGCGAGGAAACCAGGTTTGCTGGGTCGGGAGAAGGTCATTTGCATCCTCAGCCCCTTCCCGCCAATCAGTGACCTCCCCGTGCCTGCGGAAGGAGGACGCCGAGGTTTAGGGTTAGGCGGCGATTCTCGTGCACGCGGCGCGCGCCCGCGCGTCGGGGGAGGGTCGAACTTCTCCGAACCGAAATGCAGCTGCCCTGGAAGCAACTAGTGCAATCGCGGGAGGAAGGATATGCTGGCGGTTAAGTGCGCCGGCCGCGGCAGGGCCCACGGGGAATAGGGGGGCGTGATTCGGCCCTGGGGGATTTTTAGGGGTTTTTCTGTCGAGTTTCCCCGCAGATGGCGCAGCGGCGGCGGCATCGGGAGGGTGAAGGCGCAGCAGCGTCTCAGTCCCACCGCGACATGCCCAACTCACGCAGCGAGGCTGGGCGGTGGAACTGCCGCTCCCGGCTGCTAGTCGCGCTCTCTCTTTCATTCATTCGACGCGCCGCTGATTGAAGGCAGCTCGAGTGAGTGAGTCTTCCCCGAGTCCAACGTTTCCTCTAAGCTGTGGAGTCTTGTGAGCAAAAATTCTACTTTGTGAGCTACTGGCATTAAAGTTGTGAGCGAGGGATTTGGCTGCTGCATAAATCAGTTTGCTTTGGAGCCCATCCTTCCTGAGCTCAGACAAAAAACTGTGAGCCGGGGGCTAAAAATCTGTGAGCTAGCTCACACCAACTCAGCTTAGAGGGAACTATGTGACCCTGACCCGTCGACTTGTTATGGTGCCAAAAACCCGTTTACACTGGATCGGTCCCACTGACTTCAATAGGACTACTCTGGGATAAATGAGTGGCGACTGTTGTACCCGGCAGCATATCGTGCGTAAAACCCCCCCCCCCCCCAGCTTCCAACGTTACAGTACCCATAGGTATATTCAGATATACCATTCTTTCTCACGGCCATTTATGCATATAATTAGTTGGCGTGGTCGCGAAGAGTCGGACCCACTGGACTGTGCGACCGAACAGCAACAACAACATTCTGTCTCAGTAAAGTTCATGCCTCGTCTGCTTTTGGTTGACTAAGACGGTTTGAACCATTTTTCTTCGAAAGTAAGCAGCATATAGCTCATGTAAACAAACAAACAAAAAAGATAGTGATATGCAGTCTCTTATTCTTATCACTTGTCCTTAAACACACACACGAGTTAACAACTGATATGATTTTGTGCAGTCAAATAAATGTGGATATATATTTTGGGCCAGGCTGATGAGCACGGGTCAGGTAAATGAAAGATGCCCATAGGGTGTCAAGGATGTGCCCAGCCTGGGCTCATGTTCACAGAGCAAGATTACTCATGGAGATTTATTTCATTTGTATTAACATTATAGTCCGTCTCTCTCCACTGGGACTCAAGGCAGATTACACAGATGAAGTCAATGACTGAAGCTATTGTGAGAGAACATAGGGGCGACTTGAAGCCTACAGTGTTTCCTTGGAATTACATCCTGTCGAAATGAAAGACCCGAAGGCCATTCTATGCAGTTTACTCAGAAGTAAGACACGCTGAATTAATGGGGTTTACTCCAAATTAAAGTAGGTGTAGGGTTTCTTAAAGTGCGCATGTTTTCAACCACTTCGCTCTTAAATGGGAGGAGGTTTTTAAATACTCATGGAATGTGATGGTATGGAAATATTGCAGCATTTCATGCTGAGCTCTTAACCTGAGACAAAATGTAGACCTGTTTCATTCATTTTGTATCCCCTGTTGTAGTGCGTTTCTGAAGTTTTGACCAGGAATATTTTAATGAGGGGTTAATGGGGATCAGTTCAGGCCAACCTCTGCCTGGATAAAAAAAAAATCAATGAAAGTATTTTGCATTCTTCCTGTGGAAAACATTGTAAAGAAGTTGAGGCCAGGTCTTTTTACAATGACAGTAAAATAAATATTTTGTTTCTGGTGGACATAGAGTAGTTTTTGCAGTCATAACCTTGTTATATCTAGTTGGTGCTTTAATTGCCCTGGGAAATAACCTCTTGGAAAGTGTATTCATTAATCCTCTGTAGTTGGTGTTGCACTTCTAAAATGTTTGGGCCAGAACAGAAAGATGGCTTCCTTTTATTTGTATAATAGCTGTTATGCAAAATAAAACTTTATAGAAGAGAAGTAATTCCATGTTTAAATGTTTTTCTCCCATAATCTGGGTTTTATTCGTAATGCACTCACACTGGGTGCATATTGCATATGGTTGGTAGTTAATATGCTGGTTGGTTACATATATTTGTAAAAGGCTAACATCTTACCTGATGAAAAAAAGAAAGCTTGTTTTTTTGCATCCTGGCATTGAATAACTTAATAAAGAATTTCACAGTTAATTCTGTACATGCTTTTAGAAATGTTTTATGGTGCTTACTATAAAATACTTACTTGAAGTTAATTAGTTAGTGGGATTTATAGCTTTACTGATGTGTTTAGGATCACAGTGCAAGTTATGAAAGTACACTAGTGCTTTTAGAATGGTGTCAGAATTCTGACATGCTTTATACAATACTACAGTAATTAGGGTGTCATTTGTTCCAGGACTAGTAGTCTAAAAACAAATTAGAATATTTCATCTCTTCAATCAGAATGTTGATCTAAAATGTTTCTTATCTTCTCCTTGTTTCACAGTTTCAATAGGAAAACAGGTATATGTTGTTACTGTAACAACTGAAAACTTTACAGTGAGCTCAATATATATATATATAATGATATTTCAGGATCTGTATTTTCCAAGAACATATCAGGAATGGTTATAGAAGTCGGACATTCAGTGGGGTATTTCTCGGCTGGAATCTTAGTTGTCACATGAATGTAGAAATGTAGACTATCTTTGTTCTGAACATACTATAAAAAAGAAATGTGAGTAAATCAGTACAGAAATCCACCATTTTGGAAAAAATTACATACTGGACACTGCCAGTGGCATACAGTAATGGGAAATTATTCCTATAATTATTTTTGTTTGGTTTAATACTTGGCTGGTATTCCCATGAATAATTTTGTGCCGATTTTCAGTTTGCTGTACCATAGAAAGTCCTGAGTTATTTGACATTGATGAAACTGCTACACATAGCCATCATTTATTCAAGTATTCAGTGAAGTTTTAAATAATTCTCTTTCAATTAGTAGAACAGGAACTTGAAAAATGGATTACTGTTAAAGAAACAAGGATCAGTACATACTGATTCCTTCCCTCCTCTTTGCATACTTGACAGTTCTTCTATCAGTTGTAGCCTTGTATGCATTTCCAAGAAAGAGAACTTCCTCACTTAAAACTTTAAGAAAAACCCTTCTGTTTAGAAGTACTTAATGGTGAAGTTTATTAGAGAACCTGGTTTGCCATTCAAAATGCAGATAGATAAGCTGATGTTTTCAAAGTAAAGCAAAACATTACATCAAGAGCATCATATTGAGAGCAGATAGGTAACAGAAATGATGAAACACAGATAACATACAACCAGGTGATTTACAGGGGTGTCAGCATCTATAACAGTGATGTAAAAGCATGTCTTTTTATATAGAAAATTGGTCATATTTGCTTATTGATTGTTTACTGAATGTTTGATAGAATTTGACAAGCAACAATGCCACAGTTATTAGCCTTGACCTGTACAGTTATTATTTATATTGTAAGCTGTTCCAATAGTGACAGTTACTAACAGGGTTCCCGCCAGCTGTGCTGTACAGATTAGACATGGGGAAAAGTTGAATCTTCCTATAAATATTGATATTATACAATATGAGGATATATGCAGCCCTGTTTCAAAATAATGTTTACATTGATAATTTTAAGAATCTTGTTGATGTATATAATGTTTCTATTTGTTGCTATAAGCTGTTATACCCAAAATATTTCTCATAAGTTGGAGGCAAGAATAGTGTTGGAATGTGAGCTGTGTTTGCCGCTTGTATACAGTAAAGGTATATAATCCATTATTGGTCTAGTACCCTGATAGAATATGGAATGAAACCGTAGCATCTCGGAGATTCGGTATTGATTTGATTCCTAACTGCAGGCCCTTCATATCATTGCTCAAAATATCTAACTTTACACCAATATTAGCCATTCTTTTTATAGTGACACTATGCTTAGCAAAAAAACTTCTAAGCACTGAGGTCAGGTGTTGAGATTGGATTCTAGTTTATTTTTTATGAATCAGATAAAGATTTCTGTGCATGAGACCGTATGTGAAGATGAGAGAACAAGAACATTTCCATATCAAAGGCAATATATCTGAGGCTGCAAAGTAATTAAAATGCAGTGGTTTGGACTCTATGCTATCACTTAAGCAGAGCATTGTTCGGACCTTGTGCTGAATGCATCTAGTTGCTACTTGAATACTTCTGGAAATACACTTGCAATTTTGCGTGAACGTTTATGCCAGTCCACACTTTTCTGTGGATAATTTGTATTTCATCCAAGCCATTCAAAGCCAGAGCTATTTTTTTTGAGCAACCCCCTCATTATGGCTTTTGTGCATCAACTATTTTTATTCCAGTTGTTTGTATTTCCTCTTACCAGAATGATGGCTTGTTTATATTCAGATTCTCTTACTGTTTCCTAAGACTTCCCCCTCCCAGCCCTTTCTGTATATTTCTGTATTTTGTGATTAGAAAAAATTCTTTAATTTTCAGGTCAGAATGGAACTATTTTCATAGCCTAATTGACAAGAGCACTGAAGGTTTCATTTTAGAATAAATCCACTGAATGATCAGGGAGACTTTTCCTTTTACTGATACAATGAACATTTGCTTGTTCTGACTAATCTCTTACACAATGCAAAGAGAATGAGCAAATTACTCTGAAGAATGCTCTGTGCTCCAGGCACACTTTTCATGTACCTTTTGATATATTTGTGGGGGGGGGGGGTCAGTTCTTTTCGTAACTTCTGTTTAATACTAAAAAATTATTTCAAAAGCGAAGGAAATGTAAATTTTAGGTATTATTTTGCATCTCTTGGAAGTATTCTTTTAAAAATAGTTTTATTGTTACCTACCCAACACCTGGCCTTATAGTTTTAATTTAAGATTGAGATTGTATTAAAAGAAAGAATGGTATTAAGATAATTGTATTAAGAGGCTACAGAATAGTATTTTTGGTGGAAAATTTGAGTCAAATGGTGTCAGATGAACAGAAAGATAGGCATCATTTATATTTACAAGAGTTACCTTTACCTTTACTTTCATAGCCAAATTTTAGCAAAGATAGGATAAAGTTGTTTTTCTACATTCTCCTGTACTTCTAACTGACTCACACAAAACTTTCTTATTTCCCCTCTATATATATGGGTGGTAGGAATATGTGAAGGGTTGTAATCTTGCTTTTTTCTGTTTTATGGCTTTGGCATAATACATAAATGCAAATCCTGCAAATTGAACTTCTGCCCCTGCAAATTGAGCCTCTGCCGCTGAGAAGCATAGTGAGCATATCCCGTGTTCTGTGATACTGGTGTGATAAATGTGGGTTCACACAATCATGTTTCTCTGACAGTGAAGAAACAAAATTTCGCCGATCACTTTTTGGGCTAGAGCTGTGTAGAGGAAATATTAAGAAGGCTGTTAATGAGATGCAGCCAAGGGTGACAAATCCAAGGTTTTATCTGCCTTAAAACTAAAAGCAGACTTTTCCCGCACCTCAGTGGTGCTGCTGTTTACTGCAGAGTTAAATCCACAGCTGATGCGCTGACTTTGTGGCCGGCCTTTCACAAAAGGGCATTTATTTTAGGGGATATTTTTTTCTTGAATTCAGACCCAGCCCTCCCCACGTGTTCCACACTTCCTTTGAAAGGGGGTTGTGTGGCCATGTCATGTACTTCATCAGCAATGGAACCTCCCTTTTTTTGCACACATGCAGTGATGTTATAACATCATAACATTGTTTAAAAAAGAAAAAACACCGGGAGCTATAGGGGAGGGGGGGGGGCAGAATGAATAAACAATACAAGCATGTGGCGTCAAAACCTACCCGCCAAAAAAGAATAAAAGGAAAGAACTTCATGGATGTTTCTCCCAGATTAGAGTCTGCACTCCAAACCACTATAACAAACTGGCTAGTGCTAGAAGGGTACAAAGACAAATATGGTCACAGTCCATAGACATGAAAAGATAGAGCCACAGGAACTGTGTAAAGTGCACTCAATGTTTCTTTAACAATGACAATAATATTATAAATATGAACATTACAAAAATGATACTAATACACTCAAATTGTAAATCCAGTTATAGAAGATAAGAAAGACGGCGGGACGGTGGTCTCCGGAATGTGATGCCGTTTCGACAACGTCTTCTTCTGACCAAGAATCTATAAGTGGATGATGTGTGGAAAGTTGCACTTCAATAGAAAAGCTACCCAATTCACATGGAGTTCAATGACATTTTTCACCTATTTCTTTGCACAAGTATTGGAGAAAATTTCTCTCAGACGAAGTAAAGCTTATGTGTGGACATGTATGGTAGTATACTTAAAAGACACATGACATGTACATTGTTTATTAGTTTGTTTATTCCCCACTGTTCTCCCCAATGGAGACACAAAGTGGTTTACATCATCATTCTCCCCTCCTTCATTTTATTCTCACAACAACAACCTTGTGAGGTAGGTTAGTCTAAGACAGAGTGATTAGCCCAAGGTCACCCAGTGAGCTTCCAATTTGAACCTGCCAGGTTAAAATACAGAGAGAACACATGGGGTAAAAGAGATCATGAGCAGATAATTTTTTTTTTTTGCTGAAAAGGGGAAACAAGATTTAAATATAATGAAAACTGGAGACTGATTCATTCATGTAGCGGCCACCAGGATACTGGTCACGCCATTTGTATGAACTGCTGCTTCCACAGCCATCCTAATTCCTGCAATGGAGTAAACTGAAAAAGTGCCTCCAACTATATCCTGAGAAATCTGTGCAGCTGAGACTACAAGCAGGGGACCAACAAGGACTTGTGGGGGCATCTCATTCTTCCCTCCCCTACTATTTACTCTTTCCTTTCCCTGGAGGCCTTCATACTTCTCCCCTTTTTCTGCTTCCTTCTCACCTTCCCACCCACCAGCTAACCTACCTTTATCTCCTCCCCCTTCTTCAGCTGTCCTTCACTCTACTTAGTAGCAATTCTGGCCCAATTTTGGTAGCAACTTTGGCCCAGCATATCTCTGGGAAAACTGCATGGTACTACTTTTGGGCTGGACCTGGCCAGGCTTGGTCAGGCCCTCTTGCATTGTGGGGAACCTGCAAGGATTTGCTGGGGGCACCTCATTTCCCCCTGTATCTACCACACTATTTCCTCTGTCCCTACTTCTGGCAGCCCCCAAATCCTCAATTTTCTCTGCTTCCTTTTTTCCTTACCATGCACCACCCTGTCTTTTATCTGCCCTACCATCTTCAGCTGTATTTTTTATTTACTTCATTCTCTACAGTATGGGGACCCAAAGCATCTCACATCATTCTCCTCTCATCCATTTGATCCCTGTGAGGTAGGTTAAAATGAGGATGTGACCGGTCCGAAGTCACCCAGTGAGCTTCCACAGCAGAATGATGATTTGAACTTGGGTTTCCTAGATCTTAATCTGAAATTCTAACCTCTATACGACTCTGGTTATCACAGTGTGGTTGCTGTTGAACAGTAGCAAGCAGTCAGGCCTGGGTGAATCATGCAAGTCTTGTGGTACCAAGTCTCCCAGTGGCTGCTGCCTGGCCCTGATGAATTCTCCACAACAGTCCTGTAAGGGCCCTGCTCCTCTTCTTGCCTATTTCTGATAGAAACCAAGGCTGGGAGGCTGGTAATATGGTTGCCTAGCAACAGCCACTGAGGGCATTTGG
This sequence comes from Gekko japonicus, assembly GCF_001447785.1. Lineage (NCBI taxonomy): Eukaryota > Metazoa > Chordata > Lepidosauria > Squamata > Gekkonidae > Gekko > Gekko japonicus. The sequence continues at coordinate 805,511 of NW_015173144.1, read as the reverse complement.
TTCTTAAAGCTAGAGATATTACTTCTGTCATTTTGGAGGGTTCTAATCCCCACAATTATTATTATTATTACTTATTTGTTGGATTTATTAATCACCCCATCTTGGCTCGTGCCAGGCTCTGGGTGATGTACAAGACACAGTGCCATAAAATACAAAGCACACAACATTAAGAACATAAGAACATAAGAGATGCCGATGTTGGATCAGGCCAAAGGCCCATCCAGTCCAACACTCTGTATCACACAGTGGCCAGAAATATCAGGAGGTCCACCAGTGGGGCCAGGATTTTAGAAGCCCTCCCCCTGTTGACCCCCCCCCCCAAGCACCATTAGTAAAATCTCAGTGTAGATTAAAAATCCAAGATGGCGATTTCCCTATATTATTATGGGTTCCGGTTCTGGACTACTGGTCCCTTTTTCTTCCGGGTGGTGGTGGTGGGGAAGGGAGCTCAGAATATGGAGGGGAGAGGAAAGAAGGGTGCCAGCCAGTGGGTAATCATTGCTGCCCTCAACCAAAAGCCTGATGGAACATCTCTGCCTTACAGGCCCTGAAGAATTGCATAAGATCCCTCGGGGCCCTGATGTCATTTGGCAGAGAGTTCCACCAGGACCTAAAAGGCACTGACCCCGGTTGAGGACAGCCAGACAACTCTAGGGCCAGGGATCACCAGTAAGTTGTTGTTCGAATACAACACTGGGGGTTTTCTCCGATTTCTAGAAAGATCTGTCTTGTCTGACTATGGCCACAGCCTCTGGATTTAACTATCCCCAAATGGGGCCACCTTGAGGATGAGATATATTGATAGGAGCATGGGACTTCATTTCCCTGTTCATCAGTTATTGAAATGGTTCTCATTGAGTTCATGCTTTAGGTTAGATCCAAGAGGAAATGTGTTGATGCTGCTTCTGAGACTCTTCTATCTTTTGGCAGCCCCTCTATGCTGCCTGACAGCTGTTGGACACTCCTGAGATGTTGGGACTGTTACAGAACAGGTAAGGAACTGAAGATTAGCATGCAAAAAAAAGGAGTGTCCTGATGTATGCGTTAGCCAAATTGCCTTATTTCTTTAATAAATTGGGGGAATTTGAATATTAAATGGCAATGGCTTAAATAAGGGAGCAATAACCTGTGTATACCAGATTCCAAATTATCCGGATCCCAGAAATAGATGCAGAGGCTAGATCTTAAATAAAATGATTTCTTTTACTAATAATTCTCACACACAATATAAAATAAAACAATCACACACTCAAGCGATACAGAACTAAGGAATTAGATAGAAAGGTACAGCGACAATTGTATTAACAGGAAGGTATCGTTGATTGGGGTGATACTTTACCTATCTAACGCAACGAGGTGATCCTGCAGTGAAAATAGGGAAAATACTAGGGAAGGGGTTGTGTGTTGGCCAGCAGCACATGTGGTAGACTCCAGACAGTGCTAGGAATGAAGTTAGCAAGGTAGGGTGGGGTCAGGTAGATAGGGAAAAAGAGAGAGCAATGGACAGATGCTCTTCTTATATAGAAGTTGCTTGGGGCGTGTCCCACCAAGTCACGTAGTCCCCAGGAATTCTAGAAAAATCTAGGAGATGACCGGGGAAAATAGGATTAATGGGTGGGCAATTGCAAAGACATTCAACTAATGGTAACGATGTGCAGCTGTGTTATCAGAATGGCTCAGGATGGCTGCGCCAGCTGCTTAATCCACTCATGTCATAAGTCCTTTTGTTTTACAATGGAGAGTACGTGCAGCATCTGCAGAGGTAGGTTGGGGGGGGGGAAGGTGCCTGCGTGCAGGAGAAGAAGTCCTTCTATGGAGTCCTTTGCAGGAATACTCAGGACTCTTGTGTAAAGCATAGCTTTCTTCATAGGAAACTGCTGCTGGCTGCTGTGTGCTTCTGGTGTCAGGGAGGTTATTTGCCTCCTACAGGGATGCAGGGGTGAAAGGCGTTGAGTATGTCCATGGGTCCACATCTGGCTGGCACACTGCTTCAGGGCAAGGCTTCCCTCGGTTGAGCACGTGTCTACAGTCTGGGAGGTTGGCACCATCATCGGGCTACCATACAGTCCCATCCCTCGCACACTTATTCTAGAGTCTATAGCCTTATAGATGCTGTGTGAGTTTCTTGCAGGGTAACGTGAATGAAAGTATTTATTTATTTATTATTGACATTATTTATAGTTGGCCTTTCTCACTTGGACTCAAGACAGGTTACAACAGAGCGAGTCCATATAATTGACAGAAAGGGACATTCAGTGAATAGTGCAATAGGAATTAGGGTTGTTGAACCAATGAGAAGTCTAAAAACAACAGAACTGAAGCAATGTGTAAGTAAACATGACACGTTAGTGATGCAAAAGTTACGTGGTAGGATCTTAGTTTCAGCAAGCTATATAAAGTAGTATAGACTGCAGTCCTTAATAATTTGTCCAAGTAACTTTTGTGAAACATTTAGGAGAGCCAGTTTGGTGTAGTGGTTAGAAGCGTGGAGTCTAATCTGGAAGAACCAGGTTTGCTCCCCCCCACTCTTCCACATGCAGCTGCTGGTGTGACCTTGGGTCAGTTACACATTTTTTCAGAGCTGTTCTCTCATGAGCAGTTCTTGAAAGAGCTCTCTCAACCCCACCTACCTCACAGGGTGTCTGTTGTGGGGAGGGGAAGGGAAAGGAGATTGCAGGCCACACTGAGACTCTTTTGGGTAGTGAAGGGCGGGGTATAAATCCAAACTCCTCTTCTTCTTCAGTGTGACTGTGTTGCCATCTTAAATAATTTAGTTTCACATAATTTGGAGAAAGCAAGGAGAGTGGGGGCCTTCCTGACCTCCTCAGGCAGGCCATTCCATAAGCTGCGGGCCACAACAGAGAAGGTATGTGTATAGGCAGTTGTTGATTTTGTTCATTTGCAGGTTGGTTGGCAACTGCAAGGAGCTGCGATGGCTCAAGTGGTTAAGACGCTGAACTGCAGGCTGTGGAAGGTCAGTAGCTCAGCAGTTCGAGACCTGAGTTGCCGCATGACGGAGTGAGCTCCTGTCTCTAGTTCCAGCTCCTGCCAACCTAGCAGTTCAAAAGCAAGAAATTGCAAGTAGATAAATAGGTACCACTTCGGTGGGAAGGTAACAGCATTCCGTGCGCCTTGGTGTTTAGTCATGCTGGCCACATGACCATGGAAATGTCTTCGGACAGCGCTGGCTCTTCAGCTTGGAAACGGAGATGAGCACCGCAACCCTAGAGTCGGACTCGACTGGCTTTCGAGCTAGGGAACCTTTACCTCTACCTGGCAACTGCAAAAGACCCTGCTCTGATGAGCGAAGATGTCATGGCGAGGCATAGGGGGAGCGACGGTCTCATGGATACGAGGGTCCAAGACCACGAGCAGTTTTGTCTGTGTTAGCTAATACCTTAAACTGAGCCCCGTAACTGATGGGAAGCCAATGAAGTGCCTGAAGGATGGGAATAATACGTGTGCTTCATCTATCTCCCGATAATTGCTGAGCTGCAGCATTCTGCGTCAGCTGCAGTTTCTGAATTGATTTTGAGGGGAGACCGGTGTACAGTGCTTTATACTAGTTTAGTCTTTATGTTACTTTGGTGTAGATCAAGATAAGGGGCCAGGCTGAGTTGGAAGAAAGCCTTTTTTTGCTGCCGCATTGCTTCTCCAGTAATAAATGTTGGGTCCAGTATAAGCCCTCTTCACTGAGTCAACAAGGGTCAGCTGAATTCCATCAAAAGTGGGAGCACAATGTTCTTCAAAGATCTCCACCTTCCCTACCAGTCCCACTTCTGCCTTTTCAGGGTTTGGTTTCAATTTGTTCACTCTTAGCCGATTTACCACAGCAGCCAGGACCTCGATTGCATCACCAGGGGATTAGGATAAGGATAAACAGAGCTGAGTATCATCTGCATATTGATGACACCCAGCCCCAAAGCTATGAATTTGCATGATGCTCAGTGTTACTGGAATAGCAAGAACTGATACATCACATTTTGACTATGATGTCTGAAATTATTTTGGCCCTTATAGTTTTAAGTAAATTAAAAATAAAATAAAATAATGGAACTAGATTTTCAAAGTTCTTTTGATACTCTGTGGAAAGTAAGTAAAGATTGGATTCTGATAATAGGGTTATTACCTTACCGGGCCTATGTGTGTCTAATTCTAAACATTGGGAAAAACTCCAGATTTGCAGAAAAATCTCAAATCTACCCCCCCAAAATGGGGTTTTTTTAATCTCCCCCAAATAATAGAAGCAGCATATGTAATTTTAAGAAACAGATGTCCTATGAGATATCAGTGGCCATTGTGGGGGTTGCTAAGCAATTACAACAATATTACTTGCCTTAAGATTGGTTTCTGTAAGTAACATATGGGGGGAAACTGGTTTCTGTCAGTAAAAGGTGGGGAAGTGGCTTTCCGGGGCTACTTCCACTTCCCAGTCTACCTTACTGTCCTCCCCTCCTGCCCTAGATGGAGGACTCATTGGGGCCAGATTCAGCAAGAACTGGGCAACTTGGTACCATGCAATTTGGGCAGCTCACCAAAATGTGGTGGTGACTACGACTTGATGCCACACAACTCGCATGTAGGGATGTGCATTTGGTTCGTCTGAACTGAATGCACCCCCGAAAATGGCCCATTTGGGGCCCCTTTCGGGCTGCTGCGAGCCGATTCAGATTCTCTGATCTGAATCGGCTTACTGCCAATGGCCGGTGAAATCCGGCGGCTATTCGGCCCCATTATATCCTATGGGCCATTGAAGTCAATGGCGAAAACATAGGGTATATTCTGGGGGCTGGAGGGGGAGGGGGTTTGAGGGAGAGGCTCCAAACTCAGAGGACAGCTGCTGGAGCCTCTACCCAAGATATCCACCATGTTTCAAGAACATTGGACAAGGTGGTCCAATTCTACGGGCCCCCAAACAGGTTGCCCTTATTCCCTCCATTGTTCTCTATGGTGGGAAAAAATAACTTTTCCCCCACCATAGAGAACAATGGAGGGGATGGGAGCAACCTGTTTTGGGGCCCGTAGAATTGGACCCCCGGTACGATGTTCTTGAAACTTGGTGGGTATCTTGGGGAGAGGCTCCAGTAGCTACCCTGTGAGTTTGGAGAGGCTCCCTCAAACCCCCTCTCCTACAGCCCCCAGAATATACCCTATGTTTTCGCCATTGACTTCAATGGCCCATAGGATATAATGGTGGAGAAATTGACATTCGGCTGGCCGAAAGGCTCCCCAGTCTGCTGGTACTGATGAAATTGACATGCGGGAGTCTTTCTGCTGGCCAAAATTGATTCTTCCCGATTCGACCGAATCCGAATTGGTCCAATTTTTTTTTTTTTGCACACCCTTACGGCGCTTGCATCCAGCAGCAGCCTCCACACAACCTTACTTGGCTGGGCCTGGCACTGGTCACCACGCAACTTACCTGAGTGACGTTACTGTACAACGTGGGCCAACTTTGCAGCCATCCCAGGGAGAGGCTGCCAGTGGGGCGTGAAGGAGGGAAAGCTGAGAGCCGGTGTGGTGTGATTGTTAGTGTGTCAGACTAGGAGCTGGGTGACCTTGGGGCAATCACGCTCATCCTAACTTGCCTCACAGGGTTGTTGTGAGGATGAAATGGAAGAGAGTAGAATGGTGTAAGCTGCTTTGGATCCCCATTGGGGAGGAAGGCAGGGTATAAATTAAGTAAATAAATAAAGGTGAAGATTAGAGGCAGAAAAGTAGTTGATGAGTGGAAAGAAGAGAAGGAAGCGGGGAAAGGGGAAAAGATATGTGGGTTGTTTGGAGGAGAGAAAGGAAATAGTGCGGGGAAGAAGATACGGGTCAAAATGAAATGATTATCCACAAGTCGTTGTGGGTCTCCTGCTTGTAGTTTGTTTCCAAAGCCAAAAGGGAGCTTACTTAGTGGACCACCAATGACCCTTTTTTCTACAAAAGTCATTATCAGAGAACGTATTAGTATATGCAAACATGCTACTTTACATCAAGGCCCTTCCCTTGTTATCTTCATTCGTGTGATTAGCTTTTAAGCACCATCCACAGTTGTTTGCTAGAAGCAGAGATTTATTACAATTAGTTGAGCTGAACCAATGAAGTGTTTCCGTTCCAGTTTTAAACCGAACTGGATTATTTTGTCTAGTTTGGAATATATATGCTTAAGGAGGGAAACTCTAAATGAATGCTGCTGCTTCTCCTCCACTCCTGGTAAAAAGGATCAGAAGAGAGAAGGTGGAGAAGAGAGAATGTTGAACATTCATAACATCAAAGAAGGAAGTTGCCAGAGCTGCAGCCTTGAGCATGAAGTCACTAGTGTACTTCCTAATTACGGTGCAAACCTGCGGCATTTGTGTAGAATCGAGCTTTTGTGTATTGGTGCAGTAATTTTTATATGGAGGTACACAGTTTCTGCCCTGCTAAACTTGACTCTTTCCAAATGACTGGCATACACTTGAGGTGGCTGTGAGCTGCCTTTTTCTTGACTCAGTCCCTTTCTCCGTATAATCAACTTGTTATATTCCCTCTTTTCAGAAAGAGAGTATTAAGTATTCAAAGTAAAAATATCACCAGTTAATTAACTGCTGATAGCGAATATGGGGAAATGGCAACCTGTGTTCTCCATTAGTGGTATTTGTTGCGATGTATGTATGGTATGCGGTGGCTCAAGTGGTTAAGATGCTGAACTGCAGGCTGTGGAAGGTCGGTAGTTCAGCAGTTCGAGACCCGAGTGTGCTGCATGACGGAGTGAGCTCCTGTCTCTAGTTCCAGCTCCTGCCAACCTAGCAGTTTGAAAGCAAGAAATTGCAAGTAGATAAATAGGTACCCCTTCGGTGGGAAGGTAACAGCGTTCCGTGCACCTTGGTGTTTAGTCATGCCGGCCACATGACCACGGAAATGTTTTCGGACAGCGCTGGCTCTTTGGCTTTGAAACGGAGATGAGCACCGCAACCCTAGAGTCGGATTCGACTGGCTTTTGAGCAAGGGAACCTTTACCTTTTACCTTTTATGTATGGTATGTATTTCCTGTGAACAGCAAATGGGTCTTGTTCCAAACTGCTCTGCTGCTTCTATGACTGCAGTCCTGTGTGGGCTTTCCTCCAGCAGGTGAAGTCTGGTTTTCCTCAGTGTCCTCTCCTTCCAGCCTAGGGTTGCCAGCCTCCAGGTGGGGCCCGGAGATCGCCCGCTTTTACAACTGATCTCCAGGTGACAGAGATCAGCTCCTCTGGAGAAAATGTCGGCTTTGAAGGGCAGACTCTATGGCATTGTGCCATGCCGAGGCCCCTCCCCACCTCAAAACCCACCCTCTCCCGGATCCATCCTCGAAGTCTCCAGGCATTTTCCAGCTCAGACCTGGCAACCCTATTCCCACCCTGTTTTACGCGCCCTCTCTGTGTTTTTGCATATGTATTTTTAGTTTTGGTTTTAACCTGTTTTTGTGCTCCAGTTTAGAGTGCTCTGATCCAATTGTTAGCCTGATCAGGCAGAAAGATGGGATATAAATGTTGTAAATACATTTTTAAAAATCTCATTGAAATAACTAGGACTTATTTCCGAGTGAGCTTGAATCCATGTGTGGATCGTAATTCTCTGAATGTTTATGTCACATAGGTAAAACAAAAAGAACTTTGTGGCACTTTGAAGACACGCATCAAAATGGCTCCTAGAAATGTCCTTTACTATCTCCCCATAAACATTCATACCCTGGCCTTGTTCCTACACCTGACAGACACCGGCCTGTCTGGTGTTGGTGGGGGGGATTGTATTTAAAGGCATCGGGGAGGCTGGGCCAGCAGCAGTGCTAAGGCAATCCTGCTGAGCAAACCTCCCCGGCGGCTGTAAGCATCCCACTTCCTCTCCTACACCTGACAGGCAGCTTCCTGTCCAGTGTAGGAGGGGGAGGGGCGAGGAGTATTAGAAGCCACTGTGGAGGTGGGGCTGCACCTGAACAACCGCCTGGTGGGAGTGTGTTGGAAGCCACCCCACCTCTTTTCCTACAACTGACAGGCAGCTGCCTGTCCAGTGTAGGAGGGGGAGGGGGAGGAGTATTAGAAGTCACTGTGGAGGTGGGGCTGCACCTGACAGACAACCACCTGTTAGGTGTATCCGCGTGGAGGGGGGGGGGGGGGTGCAGAGAGGCAGCTGCCTGGCAGCCGCATAGGAATAAATGGGGGGAGCAATGGAAGTTTCCCCCCTTTTGACCCAGTTAGGGGTCGAATTTCTAAAAATCCCTTAGCGAGCCACAGTAGGAGCGCTCTCATCAAATTTGGTGTCTCTAGGTCCGGCGGTTTGGCCTGGGCGTTGATTCTGCTGTAAGTAAGTCAGAATAGCAGAATAGCAGCAATTGTCCAACCAGTCAAATGACTTCATAGTCAGAAGGATTTTAACGGCCTTCCTAGATGAGTTCAGTGACTTGGCAAAATGAGCTTGCCTAGGAAGTGTTCCATAAGGAAAGTACCATCATGAAAAAGGCCTTCCTCATGCCTCTCCCCTGAAGGAACTAACACCTGGAACAGTTGTTCTGAAAAGACCTTAAAGCTAGGGAAGGGTGTGGAATATATATAGAAGTGGGGTATTTTAGCACATCAATAAAGGTAGAATAAACATGGCAGAGAGAGCCTCTTAACCTACTGTAAGGAGAATTAGAAACAGTTGAACATCTTTACTGAAATTGTACTCAAACGAGGGGGGGGAAAAGACGCTAGAAGGGAAAATGCCATAAAAGAGGGGGAAAGGATTGCTAAAAAGCAATAGAAGGATAATTTGTACTGAGAGTAATATTTTTATGCAAGCAGAAAAAATAAACTTGCCTTATCCCATGTAAATTAGTCTGGCTGTAGTTGATGGTTTGGCAAGGGTCCACAAATGCAAATCCATCTCTATTCCACACAAGTCTTTTCTGGATGTCTTTGCAGTAGTGTGAAGTAGTCCATTAAATAGAGTGGATAATATTTGTCATGTGGTTTAGCCACTTTCACATAATCTACCAATCACTGGTTAGGAACACCAGCGCAGAATATGGTTCAGAGGTATCTGTAGACATAGAAAGTGCACTTGGTCAAGTTAGTTCCCTGGTGGCTAGGTAATTTTAGTGTTAGAGCATTAAAGAGATTTACTTCAGTGATATTTGCCTGCTACACTATTTCTGTACATTTTGAGAGGAACATATTTTCTTTTGCTAGACCTGGTTTCTGGTATCTCTGAAATCTTTTAGGGTAGCCAGTGTTTGTATATGCAATGAATTTGAAGACAAATCAAATGAATTTAAAGATGGTTTGTAACTGGTGCAGATTGCAGGGTTCATCCTAAAATGTTGTGAGTTATTTATGATATCTATAATAAGCTGTTCTCCCACTTAAGATTTCATCGCCTGTTAGAATAGGCCAGCAGTCATTTAAAATGTATTTGCCATTCTGTCTGTGAATGTAGCTTGGCTATTTTTTTCACTCTAACTTCATTGTCAGGCAATGTACTGTTTTAAATGGTTAACATGCCAGGCTGTTCATTTCAAGTTTCCTCCTCCAGGGCGGTTGTCAGCCTGTCTTTTATATCTTTGTACTTCTGGATGCTTGTCAAGATGCTAAGTTTTAATGCCTAAGTTTCATTGTCTTTAAAAAATCTGATTGCTTTGAATTCCTTTACTGTCAGAGGTCAAACTTGCGTCCACTGGAAGTTTTGCTCTATTTGCAGTGTTATCTTTCCCTTTAGCATATACATTTCAAAAGCCTTGCTGGGTACAATCCTTTGGAATATTTAAGAAACTGTTAAGAAACAATTATTTCTCACCAGATGTTTGAAAATGATTGAGCTTTTTCTGCTATTTTCATACTTTGATTCTTGTTTTATAGGATTACATTTTAAATTGATCACTTATATCTGGCTTGTTTTGTGTTTTTATTCTTACTGTTTCATGCATGTTGTTTTATGGAAAATGTTTTTTATTTTGTAAAACACCTTTCAGGCCTTTGAGCTGAGTGGTGGGGAAGAATTTTGCATAAGTAAATAAATACTTGGTTGATAGAACTTGAATATCCACTTACTCTGAGCCATACTGAATACTTTAAGCAGTTCTCATGTGCCTAAAGCTCATAGCACATATATAACCCACTTTATAAACTGCAGTCAGAGCACTCCATTCAACAGAGTTCTGAATGTGTTGGCAGAAGTTGAACTTTTGTCTTACTCTTCATTTGTTTCTGTTCATGTAATGACCAGTTTACTCAAGTGTTTCTGTTTGTCAGCAAATCATGGATATGTTTTTATTGTAGTGGATCTGGCTCTGGTGCATGATTTTTAGCGATTGCTGAAATATGTTGTTAAAATACGTTTCAAATGTGACACATTGTACCTTTGTTGATATAAAATGAAGTATACCTATACAGTATTACTGGAGACAGAAGAAGCATGGAGAAATGGCCAGGGGCATTCCTAATCCATGTCTTCATTTTGAGATCTCTCTCTCTCTCTCTGTAGATCAAGATGGGTAGCTGTGTTAGTCTGTCTGTAGCAGTAGAAAAGAGTAAGAGTCCCATAGCGTGTGTATATAAATGTGCATGTATAAACACACACTTGGGTGAATATATATACTTTTTCAAAGACCAAATATTTTGATGTCACCAATAAAATGTTGGTATTACAGAAGATAAGTACTTGATACCTCTGTAAAAATAATGTATGGCTGCTCTCTCTTTTCGTGTTACAAGAAAAGTAGTTGTTCTCCCATATCTCCCTGCATTGAGTAACAAAGTACGGAGCATGCAGTCTTTGAAATGGCCACTCAGTCCTGCTTTTTCTGTAGGTGCTTCTGATAATTGTAGGTGTAACTCTCAGTGCAGTTGAAGATCTACGTATAGGCTGTTCCACTTGAGACTATAGATGAAAATTCACATAACTGAATACAAGATAAGTTCCTTTACACAGAAAGATTGACACCTGCGAGAATAGTTTTAGCTTAGCCTTCTCCCTGTCAGGCTATGTGCTGGAAGTTTCATTGTTTGGAGAAACATTTAGGTATTAGTGGCCCTATCTGCAGTCAGAAGTGACTGTGCAGACACAGATCTAAGAAGAGAAGAAGAAGAGATTGGATTTATACCCCGCCCTTCACTACCCGAAGGTGTCTCAGAGTGGCTTACAAACTCCTTCCCCTTCTCCTCCCCACAACAGACACCCTGTGAGGTAAAAGAAGAAGAGATTGGATTTATACCCCGCCCTTCACTACCTGAAGGAGTCTCAGAGCGGCTTACAAACTCCTTTCCCTTCCCCTCCCCACAACAGATACCCTGTGAGGTAGGTGGGGCTAAGAGAACTCTTGACAGAAACTGCCCTTTTTCAAGAACAGCTGTGCCAGAGTTATGGCTTGCCCAAGGTCATCCAGCCAGGTGCAAGTGGAGGAGTGGGGGAATCAAACCCGGTTCTCCCAGATTAGAGTCTGCGCACTTAACCACTACACCAAACTGGCTCTCAGGTCTACTGTCATGGTGAAAATTAGGCCACATATAGTCTATTCTTACTATCTTTTTCAAAATTCTCAGTGATAAATGATCACTGGATTTACCACCCGTAATTTGGTTTGGTTATTTGCAAACCCTAGAACTGGAAGGGCATCACCAATAGCGTACTTCCCATGTGAATACAACGTTATATTGTAAGTACCATCTTTCTGTCCTTATAAGTTTCTCTAGGGCCTGAATCTGCTGTAGGTACTTCAAAATAATTTGTGAGGAAATTTCATTTAAAAAAAAAGTACAGAGTGGTTTGAGACGTCTGTTCTCATGCTGTGTTATCACTTGATACCTTCCTTATGAGGCCAGCATTGCCCTAATCTGTCATATTCATAGCAGGCATTCCCACTGCTGAAGCGCTTCACTCTTGGTCCAGGAAAAGACAAACGCACAAAGGTTAATTCTTTTCCTTTATGACAGCACTGCGGAAAGGAGAATCCATCTCATTTTCCTCTTGCCTAGAGGTTTACATATTTGGGAACTACTGGCTGGAAAGTCTGACATAGATGACAAATATAAAAACGAAAGCCACGAAGTCCTTTTTATCAGGACCAGCAGAAACACCACAACATAGTGTTCAACCTTTTTGAGGTTGATCAGAAATGTTCACCTGGCTGAATGCAAAAAAAAAAAAATGGTTGGGAATGTTTTCGGCCATAATGTTGGGGCCCCAGGGTTGCCAAACTCCAGGTGAAGCCCGGAGTTCTCCCGGAATAACAGTTTAGTTCCAGATTGCAAAGATTAGGTCTGCTGGAGGAAATGATAGCTTCAGAGGGTGGATTCTGGAATTATATTAGGAGCTGGCAACCAGTGCAAGAGAGCGGTGGATGAGGGAATGGCGTGATATAATTGACAACTAACGCAGAGAAGTGCTGTCATGTGGCCTGCATGTCACCTGCATGATGTTGATCCAAGGCTCTAGGATTTGACAAAACTCTGCGGTAAAACCATAGAGTTTTGTCATGAATCTGAGAGTCACGTCAGCATCATTTGGGAGATACGATGGCACTTAGGTATTTGCTGGAAGTCACTTGCAGGTATTTGCTGAAAGTGACATCCTGCCTTCAGCAAGATGCCACTTTTAAAAACATTTCCCCTCACCTATTCTCAGTGGACCATCAGTTTACAGAAGAGGAGTCAGGGTGGTTTCCACTGCAGCGGGAAACAATGTCCCTGAATTACATCCCTCCTATGCTTCTGCCCTGGGCACTACCAGGAATTTGCCAAGACAGAATTGGCAACCTTATGGAGGTCTCTTGTCTACATCTCGTGCAGGGTGTGCTACAGTCCTGATTAGATTAGGTGTTACAAGGTAAAGGTGCAGTTCCTGATTCACCAGTATCATCATATCAGCCCGTTGAAGAGAAGGGCTTTACATTGGTGCTATATTGAATGATGGAGGGCCTGTTGGGATGCAGGAAATGTTTACAATCCACAAATGTAAGTTATGTATAAATATCTACTGTTTGGGCCTTGAGGTTTACACTTAACATATTGAGAATTAGGTGTTAATAGAAGTAATGTTTGTGACTTTCCTACCTGAGGTAGAAGGTTAAAATCTCTTTGAATCTGTGGCTAGTTCTTTGGCTTTACTTTCTTGTGCATACACTTTCCCTGCTCCCTAGAAACAGCTCACCTCAGTCTCCTACTGCATCCCCCTCCATTTGCTTTATCCATCCAGTGTGGTGTTCTCACTTATTCCTGCTCACCACTGCCTGGGACAGCAGCAGCAGTACTAGAACTGAATTAAATCAGTGGCTGAAGTGTTCCATGTTGTGTAGGTGCTGAATACAACCCTATGTGTGTAAAACTGAATTGGTGCTATATTGAATGATGGAGGGCCTGTTGGGATGGAGGAAATGTTTACAATCCACAAATGTAAGTTATGTCTACTGTTTGGGCCTTGAGGTTTACACTTAACATATTGAGAATTAGATGTTAATAGAAGTGATGTTTGTGACTTTCCTACCTGAGGTAGAAGGTTAGAATCTCTTTGAATTTGTGACTAGTTCTTTGGCTTTACTTTCTTGTACATACACTTTCCCTGCTCCCTAAAAATAGCTCTCCTCAGTCTCCTACTGCATTCCCCTCCATTTGCTTTATCCATCCAATGTGGTGTTCTCACTTATTCCTGCTCACCACTGCCTGGGACAGCAGCAGCAGTACTAGAACTGAATTAAATCAGTGGCTGAAGTGTTCCATGTTGTGGAGGTGCTGAATACAACCCAATGTGTGTAAAACTGATTGAAAACAGCCCCAGTGTTGCTGACTGGCTGAAGAGATAAGGAAGCAGCAAAAGAAATAAATTTTGGGCTAAGTGGTAGCTACCATGGCTTCTAGTAGGTCATTTATATTATAATAGTTGTAGATAATTCCAAGTTTTCTTGGTTTATCTAAGAGTTGTAGTAATGTTTCTGTGAGACTTTTGAGTAATGCTCTAAATTATTATTTATTAGATTTGTTAATACACGTGGATCTACCAAGAGAGAAGAACATAAAGATTTTCAAATCATGTGACTATCAACACAAGTTCTTATGGAAAAAATTGTTAAATAGTATGTGCTAAATGTCTCCCTTATATATAAAAGCCGAATGGTGGTGGCACTTCTCTAGAACGTTCCATATGCTCCGGAATTGGTTGGCGCCCTGGTGTGTCACTCAGAATCTGCCCCTATCCACTGGCTGCATTGCTTGAGTCTCCCCTCCAACATTCTAAACAGTTTGCTGTTCCTCCCCCCCCCCCGTAGCCAGTCAGAACACAGAGGCTATTTGCATTTGCAGCCTCATTGGCCTTTGCCTCGGAACACAGAGCCGACCTATGGCGACCCTGTAGGGTTTTCAAGGCAAAAGATGAACAGAGGTGGTTTGTCATTGTCCGCCTCTGCATAGCAACCTTGGACTTCCCTGGTGGTCTCTCATCCAAGTACTAACCAAGGACAACCCTGCTTAGCTTTTGAGATATGTTGAGATCCAGGCTAGCCTGGGCCATCTAGGTCAGGATGTCATGCTGTTTCCAATGGCCATTATTTTTTAAAAAAATCTTTCTGCTGCCACTTGCTGGCAAGGCCTTCTGTGGATGTGAAATCTTCTGCCCCCAGTGGGCACATGACTGTCAGAGTCCTGCAGCAATCAGTTCCCCACAACATTCTTTCCAAAAGAGTAAAGTTTATTGGAGTCTGTAAAGGCAAGTCATCTGCACATACGTTTAGTGTCAGGATTGAAAATAAATGCACGTAGCCAAAAGATATACTTGATTCAAATGGTCAGGGGATGGTCTTGGGCCAATCAGAATAAAAGCAAAAGCCCACCTAAGCTAACCGGCTATACATTCCTGAGGCTTACTTACCTGAGGGACCGCCTTTTCCCATATATACCCCCAAGAGCACTTCGGTCCGGAGCACAACATCGCCTGGTGGTTCCAGGCCCCCGGGAGGCAAGGCTCGCCATGACTAGGACCAGATCCTTTTCAGGAGATCAGGGCCCTGCGGGACCTTATGCAGTTCCGCAGGGCCTGTAAGACGGAGCTCTTCCGCCAGGCTTTCACATAGGGGCCACCACTACCACCGCCACCAATGAGGTGGACAACATCGGGGTTAAGGATGGCCCAGGAAGATCTGCCACAATTTCTGCGTGGCCACTGGATTTACCTGGTTGAGCTATAGGATAACATCACCCTGGAGAACCATCTGGAGACCATCTTGTTAAATTGAGTATAATTTTTATTAATTGTCATTAATGTTTTATTGCTTTTATCTGTTTTATATGGGTTTTCCCCTTGTAAGCCGCCCTGAGCCCGCTCTGCGGGAAGGGAGGGGTATAAATCTTAATAAATAAATAAATAAATTCCCAGAGAGTAGAGCAACAAGGTCCCAAGGTCACAGTCTCAGACTACAGGGTGATAAAAAAAAGAAGGAGAATCGAAACATAACGTCAAGCGTAATTCATCCAGCAGCAAGCATCCTCCCCCATCCCAACCATGTTCCCAATCAACATTCTGAAATATTCCCTTCTGCAATTTCAATCCTTGACCCATCAGAGTAAAAGTTAACCCATAGCTCCAAGTAGTCTATTTTTTGGAAGAGGCTAGGGTTGCAGATGTTTCACAAGGTGTGTTCCTATTCATGGGCAAGGCTTCTGGTTTGGCTCAGAGTTCTCAGCACCTTCTCATCCATGGTGGAAGCTACGTTGCACTCAAAGCATTCTTGCAAACAACGTCTGCTCCTGTTGGAAGAGACCTAATTATGTATGGTTTGGCTCAGGTCCTAGTACTGCATTATTGATCCTGGAAGTTGACTCTTAGGCAAGATTCCATGCTCACCACTTCAGCGTGTTCAGTTCATTATCCAGTTTAGATATCACTGTCCTTATGGATATCCTCAGCTACTTCCATTCATTATTGCACTGGTGGTTATTGCAGACTTGCTTTTCCTTCAAGGATCTCTAGTATATCAAGTGATTCTGATGATGGAGGTATCAGGTTGGAGTGCCCATTTCCTGCGCATGTCAACTTGGGGATCTTTTTGTAATCTGGGTAGAGATCGGTGTCCTGTCCTTGAGAGAAAAGCATTTGAAACTATCTTGAACACATACTAGTTTAACAATAAGCAGATGGGCGAAACAGAGCAGTAACTTTCTCTACAGATTTTCCACCTGGTTACCCAATAGCTAAAAGCCCCCAAAGTGGGGCTCTTAACTTCTGCAAAGAGTTGTCAATTCCAGGGTTCTTTAAAAAATATCCAGCAACGGGAGCAGTAGGCATGGATGTGCTCAGTAGTTCATGATTATAGACATGTATTATGTCTTTCTTCCAAGGGTGCTCCATGAAATTAAGGAGAAAAAGATGGAAGTAATTTTAGTACTTCCCATTTCGATATTTTTCTGGGAGTTCTAAAACTGAGCAAGGGAAATCCATGATGCTTTACTCTGTCATTGTTTAGCTATTCTATTTTTGACTATATTTAGGAATTTTTTTTTGTATTTTAAATAACAACCTAGGATGTTTACTAACACTGGCAGGCCTAGGATTAAGAGTTACAAATAAAAGGATAGTTTATCTGATGTTTACAAGTTAGCTAGTAGCCAGGATTTAAGAAATTCTTCAAAAACCACTCTTTTGCTAGAAATCCAAAAAAATCAAGTTATATGCTTACTTCAGGGGAAAAAAATAAAAAAAAATTAAGTGGCCAAACTGTAACAGTAAAGGTAAAGGTTCCCTTACTCGAAAGCCAGTTGAATCCGACTCTAGGGTTGCGGTGCTCATCTCCGTTTCAAAGCCGAATTAATTTTAGTACTTCCCATTTCGATATTTTTCTGGGAGTTCTAAAACTGAGCAAGGGAAATCCATGATGCTTTACTCTGTCATTGTTTAGCTATTCTATTTTTGACTATATTTAGGAATTTTTTTTTGTATTTTAAATAACAACCTAGGATGTTTACTAACACTGGCAGGCCTAGGATTAAGAGTTACAAATAAAAGGATAGTTTATCTGATGTTTACAAGTTAGCTAGTAGCCAGGATGTAAGAAATTCTTCAAAAAGCACTCTTTTGCTAGAAATCCAAAAAAAATCAAGTTATATGCTTACTTCAGGGGAAAAAACAAAAAAATATTAAGTGGCCAAACTGCTTGTAACAGTATTTTAAGCAGAGATGAAATTAAGGATTTCTTTTGAATTGTGGAAGTTACTTTAAAAATGATGAGAAACTTTAAAAAGTTGTATATTGTTTAACCCATGCAAAAGGTGTTTGTGACTTTCTTCATTTGACTAATAATTGTGATGAATGTTGCAGTCTGTTATGCAATTTCCCCCCAAAGTGGATGTTAGAAAATAAGATCAGTAGAACTCCCTGTACTCCTCCATAGAGAGCCACATTCACAGTTACCATCAACCAAAACAGCCACCTTTATTTCCATGTCCCAAAATAATAGCTTTACTGATATACTTTTCTTGCATTTGTTCTGAGATTTGTAAACTGGTAATGGCAACACAAAATTGTATTTTATATTCTCATCAGTGACACTGAAGATTTCTAAGCAGTCACCTCAGATTTTTAAGTGTGGTTCAAATCAATTTTGATTCTTTCCTTTTAAAAAGTCACAGCTGGTATATTTGCAATGGCATGATTGCATCTACTAGTGACTCTAGTGTTCAACTCTTATGGAGAGGTCAGGTACTACTGGCTTGCTAATTTTCAATCTTGTCACTTTGGGTAACAGTGGTGAAGCTGTTTGTTCTTGACAGGAGACAGCCCCACTGCAGGGCCTTGGTTTCATGTTACATTAAGTATTAGTGCTGTTCTTTCAGGAACTATTATGCTATGACATCAAAGATATTCTGACAGGGCGGTTGTAGGTTAGCGTTGAAGCTGTCTATTGAAATGTTTAAGAATGGAATTAAATATATGTGATTGGATTTAATACAAGGTAGAAAACCACACATAAAGTGGATTTAGAGATAAAAGAGGGAATGAAAATGTGGCCCTGTCCATATGGATATTGGATGGCCCTAAATATGTGTGTGTGTGTGGGGGGATAGGTTATTGTTCATACTTTGCAGCTGTCATTTTAGAAGTGGTTACTTATGAAATGATACTGCATTGTGTTTTAGCCTCTGTTATGTATTAAGTTATAAGTAGCTTTTGTAGCTAGTATTCTTAACTCCTTGGTAATATTGTTTAAGATGCTGAACTGCAAACCGGAAGCTCGGTAGTTCAGCAGTTTGAGACCCGAGTGCCGCGTGACGGAGTGAGCTCCCGTCTCTGGTCCAAGCCCCTGCCAACCTTGCAGTTTGAAAGCAAGAAATTGCAAGTAGATAAATAGGTACCGCTTCGGTGGGAAGGTAACAGCATTGCATGTGCCTCGGCGTCTAGTCATGCTGGCCACATGACCATGGAAACGTCTTCGGACAGTGCTGGCTCTTCGGCTTGGAAACAGAGATGGGCACCGCATCCCTAGAGTCGGATTTGACTGGCTTTCGAGCAAGGGAAACCTTTACCTAATATTGTTTAAGAGATAGGAAAGTATCAATTATTAAGGTGACAAGGAACAAACCAATATTTTTCTTTCAATCTGTTTGCAACACTTCGTAGATTTAAATGGCAGTCATAGTATGTAGATGGCTAGATAATTTTTTAATTGTCATAAATTCTTATTTGCATCTTTGAATCCGAGGTGGTGGCACCGTCTGATTTACTTGTGTACTCCTTTGGACATGAAAAAAATAGATTATTTCCTAAGCCCTTGTACTTTCGAGAGTTGCCTTAGATACTTATGTGGTAAAATAAGCGTTTCTGTATCAATACAATTACTGTAGTATTCTTTGGAGTTGAGCCTTATAGCAGGAAAAACAACATTCATTTGTGAAGTCTATGTCTATTTAGACTAAGCTACAAAAGCATTTGTTCCACTTAGTATCAAATGAAGGAACCATTTTTAAAATGACGTATACAGTGGGCAACCTTTTGTTAGGAAAGCTAAAAGGAGGGTACAGGTTCAGTCAGAAATGAGACACCACCAGCAATACACCTCTGTGTAACAATGTAGATAAATAGGGAAATTGGGTTCTAGTCAGGTAATAATGAAACAAAGTTTATCTGTTGCTATGTGGGATATAGGAGCTGCGGTGGCTCAAGTGGTTAAGACGCTGAACTGCAGGCAGTGGAAGGTCGGTAGTTCAGCAGTTCGAGACCCGAGTTGCCGCATGACGGAGTGAGCTCCCATCTCTAGTTCCAGCTCCTGGCAACCTAGCAGTTCGAAAGCAAGAAATTGCAAGTAGATAAATAGGTACCACTTCGGTGGGAAGGTAACAGCGTTCCGTGCACCTTGGTGTTTATTCGTGCCGGTCACATGGCCACGGAAACGTCTTCGGACAGTGCTGGCTCTTTGGCTTTGAAATGGAGATGAGCACTGCAACCCTAGAGTCAGATTCGACTGGCTTTCGAGCAAGGGAAACCTTTACCTTTATGTGGGATATAAATCTCACAAAATGAAAACTTCTAAGGGAGTAACTGTACTGACAGAACAGTAGTAATGTTTGTTCAGCATTGATATAATTTTATATTGCCAAGTGTGAAGCAGAGACATTACCTCTAGGAGGAAATAGTAACAAAAATGTTCTATAGCTTCATTTATAAATAGAACTAAGAATGGCTCTTGTTTTGTACATCTTACTAATGTAAAAGCATGGAGTATGCCAACTCTATTTAGATAAACAGCTCTCTTTTGCTATTCTGAGTCTGCCTGGTTCAAAAAGAGCTTTCAGGATCAGGTCTCAAATGCCATTTATATACTACAAACAGGCACCCGCAAGGACTTGCAGGAGGCATTTCATTCTCCCCTCCCCACTATTTTCTCTTT
>NW_015173144.1:783373-785434 GCF_001447785.1 Gekko japonicus | reverse complement strand
GTGAAAGCGGGAGATCCCCAGGCCCCGCCTGGAGGCTGGCAACCCTCTCTCTCTCTCTAGGACTGCCAGCCTCCAGATGGGCCTGGAGATCTCCTGGGATTACAGAGGATCACTCAACAGCAAAGATCAGTTCCGCCTTAGGGTTGCCGATTTCAGATTTGAGAAACCCCTGAGATTTGGGGGTGGAGCCTTGGGCGGGCAAGGTTTGGGGATGGAAGCAACCATGGTGGTTGCCGTAGCGTTCATCCTCCAAAGCAACCATTTTCTTCGGAGGCTCTGATCTGTGTCAGCTGGAGAGCACTTGTAATTATGGGTGTTCTCGCCTCCCACCTGGAGGCTGGCGATCTCTCCATTGTGGGTTGCCAGCCTCCAGGTGGGGCCCGGAGATCGCCCGCTTTTACAACTGATCTCCAGGTGACAGAGATCAGCTCCTCTGGAGAAAATGTCGGCTTTGAAGGGCAGACTCTATGGCATTGTGCCATGCTGAGGCCCCTCCCCACCTCAAAACCCACCCTCTCCTGGATCCACCCTCGAAGTCTCCTGGCATTTTCCAGCTCAGACCTGGCAACCCGATTCCTGCCCTGTTTTACGCGCTCTCTCTGTGTTTTTGCATATCTGTTTTTAGTTTTGGTTTTAACCTGTTTTTGTGCTCCGGTTTAGAGTGTTCTGATCCAATTGTTGGCCCCTTTGGTGGCCCTGATCAGGCAGAAAGATGGGATATGAATGTTGTAAATAAATTTTTTTTATTTCGGACAGCGCTGGCTCTTCGGCTTTGAAACAGAGATGAGCACTGCAACCCTAGAGTCGGATTCGACAGGCTTTCGAGCAAGGGAACCTTTACCTTTACCTATCTTCAAAAGCCTCCCCCAACTGGCCTGCCAAGGCAGGCTGGGAGGGGGAAGCAAAAAGAGAAGGGGTTTGAAGTTTAAACCCCTTCTCTCTGGAGTCTCGCCACAGCGGTGGCGTGATCTCGCTATTGTATTCTATGGCCCTATAGAATATAATGGAAGGATTGCGCCACCACTGCAGCACGACTCTAGAGAGAAGGGGTTTAAACTTCAAACCCCTTCTCTCTTCACTCCCCCCCTCCCGGGTTGCCTTGGCAGGCCAGCTGGGGAAAGGAAGGGGAGGCTTTTGAAGATGCCTCCCCCCTTTTTGCTTCCCCTTCTCACATTACTTCCGGTGATGTCAGGAGGTGTGGAATATGCTAATGAGCTATTATGCTAATAGCTTATTAGATATGC
Source organism: Gekko japonicus (assembly GCF_001447785.1). Taxonomy (NCBI): domain Eukaryota; kingdom Metazoa; phylum Chordata; class Lepidosauria; order Squamata; family Gekkonidae; genus Gekko; species Gekko japonicus. The sequence goes on along the minus strand of NW_015173144.1, from coordinate 784,190 downwards.
TAATGAGCTCCTGCCGCTCTTTTTCTACGAGATGACCCCTGCTTAAAGCTACAGGTGCTCTTCGCAACAGTCCAACTTCGCTATTAGAATGTAAGATGTTAATATACCAATATTAATTCCTTTAAGTGTGATATAGAAACTGATCACAGACAAGTGTTTTCAGTTTATTTTTCTTTTATTTTCCCCACCCTATTGTTGTAAAAGGAAGTATCTAGCACAAATCAAAGTCAGCATGTCTAACTGAATGTTTTGAGGACTGTAGACTGTTATGTAATGGAAACTGCAACTATCACATTCTGTTGTGTGAAGTACTGAGGATGGTGACTAGGGATGTGCATTCAGTTCATCCGAACCGAATGCACCCCTGAAAATGGCTCATTCGAACCCCTTTCGGGCTGCTGTGGGCCGATTCAAATTCCCTGATCTGAATCGGCTTGCTGCCGAATTGCTGCCAGAACACTCCAGAACAAGTGGCACTGTGGCATGCTTGTTTACCATGAGAACAAGTGGCACACTCCAGAACAAGTGGCACTGTGGCAGTGCAAGCATGCCACAGTGCCACACAGAAACCCCAAAAGACCAACAGGAACAACATTTATACAGACCCTGCCCTGTGTAAATTGATGGTGCAACCAGAAGTCCAGGGATGTAGCAGGTCAGGCCAGGGTAGAGTTGGGTAGAGTTGACTCTCTCTCCCCCCTCCCAAGCAAGGAAGGTGGTGTGCAAAGCAACACCACCAACCTTACAGGCTGCACATGCATGCAGCAATCAGCTGAAACTGGCCTTCCCCCCCCCCGGTTGGGCTTTTGGGGTTTAT
>NW_015173144.1:762920-782812 GCF_001447785.1 Gekko japonicus | reverse complement strand
AACTGCTGAACTACTGACCTTCCACAGTCTGCAGTTCAGCGTCTTAACCACTTGAGCCACCGCAGCTCCTATGGATATAATGGGGCTGAAATTGACATTCGGCTGGCCGAAAGACTCCCAAATCAGCTCTTACTGACGAAACTGTCATGCGGGAGTCTTACTTCTGGCTGAAATTGATTCTGCCTGATTCGGCCGAATCTGAATCCACCGAATTATTATTTTTTTTGCACACCCCTAATGGTGATAGTATCTTCCACATGTTTTCTGAAAGGCAGGAAAAAGTAGGATTCTTTTTTAAAGCTGAACCATGTTGAGAAGTGTTATTTATTGTAAGAAATCAGTGGCTGGTATATAGAAGAGAAGAGTTTGGATTTATATCCCACCCTTCACTTGGAGTCTCAGAGCAGCTTACAAACTCCTTTCCCTTCCCCTCCCCACAAAAGACACCCTGTGAGGTGGGTAGGGCTGAGAGAACTCTGACACTAATTGCTCTTTCAAGAACAGCTGTGCCAGAGCTTGTGACTGACCCAAGGTCACATCAGCAGGTGCAAGTGGAGGAGTGGGGAATCAAACCCGGTTCTCCCAGATTAGAGTCCGCACACTTAACCACTAAGCCAAACTGGCTGTCACTCACATATGTGTGTCTGTATATATATATGTGTGTGTGTGTGTGTTTACGTAAATATACTGAGAGAGAAGTACAGGATATCATTTCTGTGTGTAGGTTCAGTGTTATCTTTAGCTATACTGTGAAGAAATGATGCTAATCAGTATAACAGTTTATATACATACTAGGAATAAGGCCCATTGTGGAAATAAATACAACGAGCTCTAGAAAGAGGCTCTGGGCAGGTGCCCCAGCCTTGGGCACTCAGTGTCAATTTGCTGTGGCGACATCAGCAGGGTATAATGACACAGAGTCCACTGTTTTCTCCAGGGCAACTGATCTCTGCCATCTGGAGAGCAGTTGTAATTTTGAGTGATCTCCAGCCCTCACCTGGACATTGGCAACAACAGTTCCCCAGGAGGAAATGAGCGGCTTGGAGGGGTGAGGATATAGCATTTTGTACCTGTCTGAGGTCCCATCCCTCCTCTAACCACACCCTCTCCAGGATCCACCCCTCAAATATCCAGGAATTTCCCAACCTGGGGTTGGAAACCATATCTCCTTCCCAGGCAGCCATCAACATACTATTATCTGCCCCTCTGACTTTAGGTTTCCATCTCCTCCCCCCTCCCTGCAGCCTCTACCTAGGAAAAGTACAGTCTTTCCCTGCATTGGGGACCAGAGAAGCTCACATCATTCTCCTCTCCCCCTTTTGATCTGCATAACAACCCTGTGAGATACGTTAGGCTGAATGTCTGTGAGTGGTCCGAAATCACCCCATGAAACCCTGCTCATAAGCGCTAACTGCTACGTCACACTTGCTGTCATCGGGTGACCACCTCAGCAGGTCATAATGACACAGTCCACCATTTTCTCCAGGGGAACTGATCTCTGCCATCTGGAGAGCAGTTGTAATTCTGAGTGATCTCCAGCCCTCACCTGGAGATTGGCAACAATGGTTCCCCAGGAGGAAAAGTACAGTCTTTCTCCACAGTGGGGACCAAAGCAACTTACATCATTCTCTTCTCCCCCTTTTGATCTGAACAACAACCCTGTGAGGTAGGTTAGGCTGAAAATCTGTGATTGGTCTGAAATCGCCCACTCAGCTTCCTCAACAAGAACCTAGGTCTCCCCCTGGAGAAAATAACTGCTTTGGAGGGTGGACTCTTTGGCATTCTATTCAGCTGAGGCCTCTCCCCTCCCCTCCCCAAATTCTGGCTCCCCAGACTCCACCACAAAATCTCCAGGAATTTCTCAACTTGGAGCTGGTAACCCTAGTCAGGACTGGTCCCAATGAGTTCCCCACAAAGGCCAAATTAGGCCAGGAAAGGGCCTCTGCCCCTGCTTTTTTACTGACAGAACCAAGCATGGTTGTGTAGCAACAGCCATGGAGTGGAAAGTGAGCCACACAGCAGTTTTGGCAGTTTATTCAGACAGGAAATGGCTAAGCCGGCAGTGGGCAGGGGAGAAGAGCCAATGGCACGCAAGTACTCTTGAGTGGTGGTTGATGGGCCAATGGCTGATGGAGCACACAGCACAGCCCATGGGAAAGGTGGAAAGTGCCAATACACTGGGCTTTTATATATATAGGATACAACTGTAGTTCGGGAGTGGCAGCCTTTAAAAAATTAATAACTGGGTAAACTTGGTTATGTAAATTGTTAGTATTCATGAAGACTGCAGATGGTGAGATTTAGTCTATGAAAATCATGATATTAATATCACTATTTGCAAAGGACTATTTTTGTAAAATATATGGCCATCATTCACTGTTCTTTCACACACCAAATCAGAATGGGAAAGTTATACAATAATTTGTTTCTCTGAAATGTGGTAGCTAGAGCTCTAAGGTTGTGGTAACTTTTTTCCAGTTAGTATTTTCAAACATAAAAATCCAAAAAGTACCATGTGGGATAACAGCTTCTCTGGATAGAATGTTTCAACAGAATAAAGCTTAAGAAATGCAAGCTAAGTCAGTATTAAACTGCATCCCTTTCAATGACACATTTTGGAGGCATATTTTCTTCCTTATTAAAGGGACATTTAGTCTTGTGGATTTCATTAGGGTTACAGTTGTGTTGACCTCCTTGAAAGTTATTTTTGCTTTACCGACACAAATACAACCTTTTATTTAAACCATAGGGTAATATATCATGGCGTCAGAGTGTTTAAGTATGTTTTAATCTGTTTAATATGTAGGGGTATTGGGGTTTTGGAGGGTGTGTGCATGTGCAAAGACTTATTTGCAGTACAGGAAACAGTTTGGGAGAACTTGTCAAAAGTTCTCTCATTATAAGGAGACCTAAAGTCCTTTCAATTTCCTGTGTGGAATGCCTGGTGTTTGCTGCTAGCTAATCTTTCAGCTTCTATTTAAATAAACAGCAGCAGAACTGACTTGATAAGCGTGCCACTAAACGGATCATATTACTGCTTAACTTGGGGCTAATGCTAACAATGAAGTTTTCTATCATACAGGTCACAAAAATGGCAGTTCACAAAATAGTTACATAATGTAAGGCAATAAGATCTCTATCTTGTATCATTCCAGAAAATCTTCTTAGTGTGTTACAGGTCCAAAGATTGAGGAGGTGAGGCGATCTCATGCAGAAATGCAGATTATATTGGCAAATTTTCACAGTTCTCTAGAAGAAATACAGATTGTTGAGACTGTTCCACCCCTAAAATAGTTTGTTTCTTAGCCGTACTGAAGCTGGCAGCAGCCAGGGATCCCAACCAGAGATGTGGGTACCTATCCCTATCCTGTTAGGGCAGCGAAAAAGAATGATTGGTCTATTAAGGTTAATTTAACATTTCTTGATTTTTCTTGAAGTCTTGACTTTTTCTTAGAGCAAATGAATGTCTGCTGTGAAAGGTAGAGAAATATTTCTGTTACTGTCAGAAAAATAAACAAGTCTGGCAATAACAGCTTTTGCTTTTGAATCTGTGGTGGAATTCATATGTAAACAATTTTACACACAAAAAAAAATTCAAAAATTTACACCTTTCAAATATTTCTGTATGTAAGTATTTATTTTGGGATTGAATGTTCCCTTTTAAAATTGCAGTGAAAGCAGCTATGCAAAAAAAGTCCATAACAAGTTATGAGATGGAGTCAAGAATAGAGAATTCATTTGTCTTTGGCAAGTGCCTAATAATAAAATCTGTTGAGCCTCCAGTTAAGTGTCTGAAAGAAACACTGTCTGGTGCATGTCTGTAGTAATCCTCTAGTTAATTATAAAAAAGATTGTTAGAAGTTGCGTTGTGTTTTGCCAGGGTGCATAATATAGTTCAGTCATAGATGGTCTGGCCTAATGATGAGTTGCACATGCAGTTTTGTGTAATTCAAGGATGGGTATCCAGTGGCCAGAGGATGCCTTATCTACTGCCATGCATGACAAGATTCTGAACTAGGACAGATGTCGTTAAAAACATGCTAGCTGGAAACTCCACAGAAGTGACATCAGGCTTAGACTCAAATTCAACACTGGGAGATGAAACTAAATAGCTTCACAGGATGAATGGGAATGTACGAGTGCAATAGGAAGATATGTTGTATAATGAGGCCAGAATAAATACCACTTTGAGAAACAGAAATGCGCATCTCTGACAGGGTTGGTAGGATGCCTCAAGCAGAAATTGAAAAAAGACAGAGTATGTACAGAATGTAAAGGTTTAAGTGAAAGGAACCACTGGTTTTGACCAAGCAGAATGAGCTGTCATGATTCAATTTGCAGATGTCAGTAATCTGGTAGAAATTTGGATAGATCTTTGTACACTGATCAGGATGATCAAAGAAACCAAAGTTGAGTCAGTGGACAAGCAGTCCAGAAGTAGCAAATACATTTGCTTCGTGGAAAAATAGAGAATAAATTTAGGACTGGAGACGATAGTGTACATTATGTACAAATTCCTTTCGTGCTAAGCAACCCTGTGGAACTTCCAGATTGTTCATTAGTAAATGAAAGAAGTTCAACAATAGTAGGGAAATAAGCAATGAAGAGCTGATTTTTTCCCCCAAGGCTGGACTAGCTTGTCCACTGTTAACTTACAAGGAAATTTCCTCGTAGACTACTGCTCAGAGAGTTACTAGTGGCAAGGAACAAGCAGAGCCAACCCCTTGCAACTCTGACAGCCCCTCATGGGACACTGGGCTCGGATCCTTCAGAAGCAGTGGGAATCAGTAGCAATTCACCAGTGCCACCTCCCACACTGCCACCAGTTTGTGTCAAGAAGCACCGGATGAGCTAATGCTCATTGTTGGTACTGCTTGTAGCATACAGGGACCATTCAGCTTGCTCCATGGTCTTTTTAACATCCCAGCTTAGCTCTGAAAAACCGTCTGTGGTTAGGATGCTTGAATAACTATTATAAGATGATTTTGCACTTTTCTACCTTATCACAAATACCAGGTAATGTGATATTTGTAGCCAATGATTCACCCTACCACCAAATATATTTAGAAATTTTAGAATAAAATGTCAAATTAGCAAGGATTTGAGATGCATAGTGTGTGGCATCTTCCAAACCCACAATGGAATGGATTCTATGACTCTTCTTTGGGAAGGGTGAGTAACTAGTTGGCACATCTTTAACAAGGAACATTTATTATAGAATTTAAAGAGGTGTTTGTGTCTTCTTAGCCTTCTAGAAGACAGTTCTTTCTTGTTCTCTCAGGATTCGTCACTGATTTTTTTTTGGGGGGGGACATTTTAAGTATTTTTAAAATGTGATACCATGAGGATTTTGACTAAAATAACAAAACCTGGATAAATTCGTGAAGAGCCACAGTATTTAATCTCTGCTGCTATGAACTGTTATTTCTTTATTTTTTAGTACAAATATTTTTTGAAGCAATTTGCAAGGGTAGAAAAGACATTTGTGCTGTAGGATACAAGCGCTGAACGTACTTCTGCTTTTGTTAGATGGCAAGAGCAAAGTCACCCTACACATTTTTTCCAGAACAAAAGTCTGGTCTGGAAATGAAGTGCTGTGGTCTCAAAGCAAGCCACATCAGTCTCTGAGGAGCTGTCTTTGTTTTGGGGTAATCATTTATATCTGAAACCAGTAAAGAATTGTTGGATTTTCTTATTGCGTGATATGAAGCTGTCTGTTACCAAAAGTATATTGCCATTTGTCTGTCTCTTCTTTATCAAATATTATATTATTCTACCTTTCTCAGTAGCGATCATACCATGCATGGCAGCATATTCTTCCACTGAATCAAATACTTAACTTTGATATGGTGGATTTCAGAGCTCCAGGTGTTTTCTATAGAATCAGACAGCTGTTCTTGAAAAAGAGCAGTTTCTGCCAGAGCTCTCTCAGACCCACCTACCTCACAGGGTGTCTGTTGTGGGGAGGGGAAGGAGTTTGTAAACCGCTCTGAGACACCTTTGGGTAGTGAAGGGCGGGGTATAAATCCAATCTCTTCTTCTTCATCTTATATGCTATGTTTATTGGTCTGATCCAATGGCAAATCATTATAATCATGTATATATAATTTGTCATGTAATGTTACTTTCAAATGTTCAAAGTGTTTGACTAAAGCGATTCCAATAATCCCTGCATCAGCTCTGAAAGGTAGGTCAATATTATTATCACCATATGGCAGGGAGTGGCATTGAAGCAGGTAGATATGGCTTGCTTTAGGCTTAACCAGTAAGTTGACTGCAGCGGCAAACGTCAGATGACAGACTTCTGGGGGAGGAGCTGGAGCTTCGCCACTATGCTATCTACCCCATAAATCATCTGTCCATAGATGAAGGAGGGGGTACACTCACTGAAAAGGGATACTCATATTGTGTTTTAACACTTCACCTATTAAAACACCCACTGGATGTGAACTGTTAATATAAAAGCAGAAAGCACATAGCCCGCAAATAATTAAACAGTGAAAGCTTCACAAGCGGTGGGACATTGTGTGTGTGTGTGTGTAGTTGTCAGTTGGTGGAAAATGCAACAATCTATTTGTTAACAGGCATCAGCTGGTGGGATCAGTTCTATTGTAAGCCCTTCATGACCTCAGACCCACCTACTTAAAAGACAGCATGGAGGATGGGATTTTTCTCTCCTGTGATTGTCTTGTGCCACTTGTCCTGTCTTACTCATGGTTTGTTTTCGTCTGATACCTTATGCCTGTCCCTCCAGAGAGTCGTCTGACAATAGTGACTCAAAACCAAACCCACTCTTGCCAAGCCTCCCACTGCCTTCACTTTGGAAACTTCTTGGAAACTTGAGCTGCTAGCTGTTGGCTGACAACCAGCAGGAGAGGCACAGGGTCAGGGAGGAATGACATTGCACTGATGGTGTGATGTCACTTCAAGAAAATACCTGGAAGTTACATCACCATACCAAGCATGACACTTTAGGCTTCATCAAAACTCTGTGGTAAAACCATAGAGGTTTGGCCGAATTCCTGGAGTGTCATGTCAGTGATGTGATGTCACTTCTGGGTATTTGCAAGAAGTGATGTCATCCTTTTGAAGCAATTGCAACTTTTCCAGCTATCCCCCCCCCCCCGAGCAGAGAAGAGGGAGGCTAGGAGGTGTCCCTGCTGGCAATATTTTGACTCTCAATCCCCGGCTCCACTCTCTTAAAGACAGAGAAACATGTCATTACACTCTCAGCTCTATGCCACCTTAATTTATAGGAGCCAAAGGTATAATTAAGCAGCATATCTGGGATATAGCCTCTTTAGCAGACAGAGCGCAGGCAGTCTTATCTGGTGGTAGGTAACCAAGGTAAATACTTTTTTCTGGTGTATTATCTCTGTGTTTTAGAATATCGAAGAACCTTCACATTGGCCTGCTTTAATGTTTTACCATCAGCTCCTTTGGAAGGGAGATACACATCTATCTCTTACTTTCAATGTGTCTCCCCCTGTCAATTGGACACAGTCAAAACAGTCAATCATGTGTCATTATATTGTCCTCTGTATAAGGGACATTTGGTTTCTATATATAACTCTAATCTTATCACATTTTCTGGGCAAACCTGATGAATTTTGTTTCCCTCCTTTCAGATTGTTGTAATGATACCGCCTTTAAGGGGACCACATTTTGTGCCTTGGCTTTTTCAATAAGGAAGCAGCTGGTTAAGTTTTTGTTAATTATGTCTGTACTATTGAAATCAGCCTATTATGTGGCTCGAAATTTTATTCGATGAGTTCAGTTCAAACTTTATTACTGCCCACGGGCCATTCAGAGGCAGAGCAAAACAAATAAAAACAAATAAAAGCAGTATTATAAAATTAATCAACTACATAAAACCTCTCCATACATCACTTGTCCTAATATATCTGTATACGCAGATATGCTGACGATCCTTTCAGTGTGTCAATCTTGGCTGACCTATGATCATAACGATAAAGATAACAAAATGGTTTAAACAAGCATCCTGTTTACATGTATTTGCAGGACAGAATGGTTGGGGCGGGGTAGGGTGGCTGGAGGTAAAGCGAGCAGGGCTGCTTCTCCATGTACAATCTTGTCCAATTGTCTGTCCCCTTTTCACAGTCAACCGATCCTCATTAGCAGGGCTTTTTTTGTAGAAAAAGCCCAGCAGGAACTCATTAGCATAATAGGCCACACCCACAGCAGAAACTCATTAGCCTATTAGGCTACACCCCTGACAGCACAGCTCATTGGCATATTAGGCCACACTCCCATGTTACCAGAAGTGTGCTCATTCAGCCACATTCACCTTTTGCTTCTTATTCTGTTTACCTTGTTTGTTGTCCAAACCCAGGGCTTTTTTGTAGCAGGAACTCCTTTGCATGTTAGGCCACACACCCCTAATGTAGTCAATCCTAATGAGTTTCTGCTGTTGGGTGTGGCCTATTATGCTAATGCGTTCCTGCTGGGTGTGGCCAACTTGGAAGCCAGCTGGAACTCCGTTCCTGTGCGTTCCTGCCCAAAAATAGCCCTGCTCATTAGCATTCACAACTTTTTCTGCTTCTTATTGCTTGTCCTGTTTAGTTAAGTTCTTTTGATGCAATTCTCTATGTTTATTGTATGCGCAGAAACTGGTATGTGATGTACAAGTCTTGCCAGGGGTTTCAGTAGGTTTCTGTGTGTGAACGTTCTGTGGTTGGCAGAGAGTGTTTGTGTGGAATAAAAAACTTGCTGGGGTATATGAGTGAAAAGGTGCAGGGTGGGAGCATTATGTATGTCATGGGTCAGCTATGGGATGTTTAGCTAAGTAAATTTGTTTGCATTTGTGTGTATGTGTGAGGTAAACAGAAATCAGCAGTAGGTGGTGGTTTTCCTCAGTATTTAGCATTTCCTCAGGTTTTGGGGGGGGTTGTGAGGAAAGGGTTAGAATGAAAGTTTGGCAGCTTCCTTTGCTAGAGTAAGAAGGGAAGATATAACTTAGTGGCTCCTTGCTGAGCAAAGAGCAGCCAAAGCTTCCCCATGCTTGTGTTGCGAGCAACAGATGACAAGTGAGTTGGTGATGCAGTGAGGCTTTCGCATCAGCTGAGTGATATAAGGCAGGTTGGGATACCTGGGTCTCTGGTGAGAGGTGGGCAAAAAGTATCAACACTGAAGCCAGGATTTGCCAAGACAAGTCATAACTCACTGATCATCTGCTAACCAAATCCTGGTTTCACCAACTAACTAAAGTTTAAAAAAGTTATTGTTTTATGTTGTGTCTGAAACAACCCTGTGATTTTCATGCCACTGTGCTTTATACTGAACATGGTTGCAGTGAGTGCACTATGTGTTTTTCACCCAATTAGAAAATACTATGTGCTCTGGTAATACAGTTCTCACACCTTTATAAACCCGTTGACTTCTGTGGACTTAGAAAGGTGTCACTCCGCTTAGGATGGCGCCGCGATTGTTTTCTTCAAAAATGTAATTCCCTGGAACAGTAGCTCAATGAAAGGCTGTAGCTCCTTGTGGCCGGTGAAATTTTGAAATGCAATTTCTTATGCAAAAACGATACAAAACTTTTAAATATGGCTTTCTCCCCCTTTCTCTCTGAATTTCTCTCCACCATTTGTTTCATCCTTTAGGGGGGAAGAAATGTGTGGGGGTGTACAAGTCAGCAGTCTTGTTTTCCCACTTGAACACAACGTGAAGTAGAGTTGCATGCAGACATACTGAGAAGAGAGTATTCCCCCACCGTGTTTATAGCAACACCTCTAGCTGATGGAAGGCAGCAAGGCTTTCTTTTCATAGATCTCCAGACTACCGATCATTAGCCTGATACGGTTGCTCCATGGTGCAAAGTCATTTGAATATTTATTACCCTGCTTAAGACTTTTCCTTTTCAAGTGGGAAATAAATGTGCTAAGGCTGCCTTTCCTCTCCCTTTGCCTGATCTGCTAACCAGCAAATATGTGAGACTGACTCTAATTGTGTCTCCTTGGAGCATTGTACTTAAAAACACCAGTTTGTCCACAGAAGGCATAAAGTGTGCTGATAGTGCTTCCAAAGCTCAAAAGTCTTTGTGTGTGTGTGAAGCATAAGCAGTAGGAGTGTTATAAAATAAAGCTCAAATTAAATTTCTAACGTCGGCATGGATGATACGTTTGAATGGTATCCTGTACATTGCCCAAAGAGTTAATATGACCTTGAAAACTCTGCTTGGCCACTAATATGTAGACCTACAGAGGTAACAAACATAAACACAGTGCAAGTCAAGGGTCTGAATGGAAGATTATTACATGACATGAAAGCCAACAGCAGGCAAGGAGAGAATGAGGCAACTATTTGAGACCTGTGTTTATTTTAAAGGCAGAACATTCTGTTTGTATGGTTTTTTTTATTTGCTATTTTAAGATCCCTGTGTTTCACTTGGTGCATTTGCAAAGTCTTGACTGAATAATAGGAATCATTATATGGGTGTAAATGGTGTATTGGCTTCATTTCTCTGAGATGCTAACACACCTTCCTTGTTGGCAGTAGAAAGCAATGAATGAGGCATTTTATTAAAACTGGTGCTGGTGGTTATAATCAAAGGTCAGTGGTTAGCTCTCACTTTTCAGTCTCAGATTTGTCTAGGTGTTTGATCAGGGCACTGCAATGAAATTATTATGACAAAGACTTTGTACTAGGCGGTATCTGTCTGCCGAAACTTGAAAGTCTTTGCCACAGTGATGCTGACAGCATGTGAACGCTGAAAGAATGTGCAAGAAATGTTATGTCTTAAAGAAACCTTTACTAAGTATCATCTTCCTTTTGTGTTGTGTTTGAAATCATTTCAGTTGCTATTAAGGTACCAGTGAAAAGGTGTTCTATTGATTAAAGCTGGCGTGTTTTTTCTTCTTTTCAGAGTGCACTGTGTGCTTTAAGACAGTCTTCTTCTTAGTCACTCCGCTCAGTCCCTGCTGCACACAGCCAGTTCATTAACATGCAGATATGCAGCGATTGAAGTTGGGCTCCCTTTTACATTGGAGTTGTCTTGATATAATGAGCTTCTCTTTAATGTTCAAAAAAATGTTGTTACTTTCTTAAAAGAGGTTGTTTGTGAATTTCATTAAATTTAATTCTGTCTTCAAACAACTCCAGTATTGTTCATTTTACTACAATTAACATGCTTTCTGATGCTAAGGAATATTTTTTAAATAAATGGGCACAATGCAAATTCGTGCATTTCTAACATGGAAGTCGCCCCCCACCCCACTTTGAAAGAAAGAGGCTGATGTTTAATGGACAGATTTCTATATTATAATTGATGCCCCATGCGGAAAAGCTGTAGAGTAAAAGTAGGTTAGGTCTCTCACTTTTTCTCTCGGACAAAGAGAAAGGCCAGCTACACAGGGGAGAAGGAACACATGCCTCACTTCCTTTGTTTTAACAGATCATGTAAGGCTAAAAAAATAGAAGAAGAAGAAGAAAGTGCACTGATGAAGTAAGCCGCTGCAAGGCCAGGATAACAAGAGCCTTTGTGTTTCACGGTAATTCTGGTTTCAAAAGCTGCCATTTGCAAAGTTAAGCAAGAAAAAGGAGCATGGAGAAGAAGCATTCTGTAGAGCTTAAAATTAGAGCTGGATCAACAATATGATTACAGTGTTGAACCCTCCTCCCCCATTCCGGTCATGAAGCTTATTAGGTGATCTTAGGCCTGTTACTGTCCTTCGGCCTACCCTACCTCACAGGGTGGTTGTGTGGGGTCAGGGCTATTTTTGGGCAGGAACGCACAGGAACAGAGTTCCGGCTGGCTCCCGAGTTGGCCACACCCAGCAGGAACTCATTTTTAAAGGCATGATTTTGGGGTTCAGAAAACTGTGCCTGAAACACTTTCTGAAACAGTATCAATGCTCTTGACATTTCAGCATAATGAAAATCATGCCCTTTAAGAAAACCAGACTCCAAATTAAAATTAATTTTTCTTATGTGCACACCCGTAATAGAGAGCCATTTCTACTAGCTTCTGTGGGAATTCCACATGGGCTACAATATTTCATACCCATTCACTATGAACTATGAGCCTTATACCAGGCTCTAGGCTCCTGACGCCTACTGGCACCACAGTGGAAGTTGTATCCTTGCAGTTGAAACAATCCACATATGGGGCAGTTTTCAAAGATTATGACCTTCATGTGGAGCTGCTGTTGGTTGGATGAGTAGATTGGCAGAGAATCAGTGTGGGGCTAAACGTATGTATCCCCAGCATGTTTCTTGCTTGGGGTTTGTGTAGCTCTGCTGCCACATTTTTCGTTTGATCTGCTTATTAAGAACAAGTGTAAATATCGCCAGGCTGGGAAACTTGGTCAGCTAATACTCTTTAATTTAAGAAGGGAGATGAGCCAAGATGAAAGGAGACATATAAACAAGAATTTTAGTGAGTTCGATATAACTTGCACAGCCAGTCAAGTAAACTTAAAACTGTGATTAATTTTTTTAATGTGTCTGTGGTTTTATTACCTCTCATCCCAGTTTACAAATCTGTAAAACATACGTGTACTCTCTCACAGAATTCCTAGGGATGATCACCTGAAAAACATTCATTAGTGGCATCAATTAATTGTTAAAAAAAATTCCACAGGAAAAAATGTAGCTCTGGGAGATTTTCCGCCCCCCATATCTGATGATGAACAAAAGCCAGATTTTTCTGTGCAAGACTGAACTACTGATTTAGAATCTGAAAGGACTCTTGATGTTTTAAATGTTGGAAAAGACAATGTCTGGTGTATAAAGAAGAGGAGAAGACCCTGAAGGGGGTAGCAAGAAGACAGATAGGATAGTGAGGAGAGCACCTTCTCTCTCCTGTTTAATATCATTCCTTGTCTGTCTCTAGATTGCTATTCTTAGGGCAATTTCCCCCTTCTTCTCGAAAGTGCCACATTCAGTCTCCCCCTTCTCTCTCAGATAGAGATGTAATTAGAAACCTGTCTCTGTCTCTCCTCTTTCCTATCAAGTATGCTAGCTCCTAAATAAACCTTTAACTGTAATCAGGTTGTGCATCGTTGCTTCATTAATTACTCTGCCAACATTAAGAAGTAGAGGTAGTCAGATGACCAGTCAGAATCGGGACAATTTGGCTGGGAAAAGCTGGGCCAAAAATCTAGGGCCAGAGAAGCTGGGGGGGGGAAGAGGGGGATGTCCACTACCTCAACCAAATGGAATTGCAAAAAACACTTTCTTCCAACTCAGCCTTGTCCATAAAATGACCCCATACTTTGACACACCTGACCTGGCCACCTGGATCCACACCACAGTAACATCGAGACTAGACTACTGTAATGCACTATTCATTGGTCTCCCCTCAAAATCAACTCAGAACTCCAGCAGTTCCAGAATGCCATGACTCAACTATTATTAGGAGCTAGACAGAGCTTTAAAGGTAAGCACCAGTACCTTGAAACGGATCCAGAATTCAATAGTCAGCCGGTGCAGTTCTTGCAGCACCGGGTGGATACGAGCCCACAAAGGCATCACTGTCAATACCCTTGCTGTCGCATTCTGCACTAGCTGCAACTTCCGGAGTTACTGCATGTCCCATTTTATTGATTGTACTGACTCACTGTGTGTAATCTGCTTTGAGTCCCTGTGAGAAAGGCAGACTGTAAATGATGTTAATGTAAAAAACCCCACCCCATGTATAAAAGAATCCACACCTTTCCCCTAATATAAATCGTGCAGCTGCAGTCTAGTAGGGGAAAAAAGAACTATACATGTGTAAAGAAAGTATGATGTGTGCATGTCCATAAAACAAAACCAAAGTGTGAGTGGAGCTAAACTCTGACTCCTACTGACTCACTGTGTGTAATCTGCTTTGGTTTTCTACTTGACAGGTCTAATAGCGAAAGTCAGCCTGGCTGGGAAGAAGATGAAATCAACTGAGCACAGTGAGGTAAGGTAACATGTGTAGGGGAAGCTTTAGCTCCATTCCAGTTTGGTTTTAAAATAGACATCCCATACACACTTAAGAATCCTAGTTAAGGAGGGATAAACTTACATGCCAATATATCCCAATTCATTCCTCCTGTGCCTGCTGTGCAAGAATTTCAATTGCTATTAAAAATGGGCAATATTCTCCTATTTACATGACTTTTGACAGGGAGGATGCCTTGGTACAGGGACCACATTTTAATCTCAGTTGGATAGGAAAAGCAAAATATTATGAGTTAAGAACAAACAAAATTGATTCTTTTTTGTATTCTTTGTACAAACAGGTATATTTACTACAATAAAGAAAACAAACAATATTAATAACAAAATGCACTAAAAGCAATCTGAATAAAATAAGAAACTGTAGAGATGCTGAATGGCTTTAGTAAAAGGTTTTTCAACCATGCCAAAATTTCTTTAGCAGTTTGCCATTTTTGATATCCAAGTCATATAACCTGGCAGGTAACTCCCTCAAGGGGAGGGGCCATGGCTCCGTGGTGGAGCATCTGCTTGGCCTACAGAAGGTCCCAGGTTCAATCCTCAGCATCTCCAGTTAAAATATCTGGCAGTAGGTGATGTGCAACAAATTATATATACAGACAGCTTCACGTGTGCAGCAAATTATATATAAAACTGTCCAAGGTCTCCCACAGACTAAACTGTCCAAGTTCTCCCACTGTGCACCTTATATTATCCTTCAGCTGTTATCTCCAGGCCCCTGCATGTTGGTTGTTGTTGTTGTTGTTCAGTCGCACAGTCGAGTCCGACTCTTCGCGACCCCATGGACTAGATCCCGCCAGGCCCTCCTGTCTTCCGCTGTCCTCTGAAGTTTGCTCAGTTTCATGTTCGTTGCATCGTTGCATCGATGACACTGTCCAACCATCTCATCCTTTGCCGTCCCCGTCTTCTTTGACCTTCAATCTTTCCCAGCATCAAGGTCTTCATGTTGGTAGCTGAAGGAATTTAGGCCATGTCCGCTTGTTTTATTTACTTTGTTTATACCCCAATTTTCTTTCTAGTGGGGATCTGAGGAGGCTTACAACCTTATCCATTTCATCCTCCTGACAACCTGGTGAGGTAGACGAGACAGAGTGGGCAACTGATTGAAGGTCACCAGGAAAGCTTCCATAGCAGAGTGGGGATGCAAATGTGGGCCTCCCAGCTCCTAGTGCAACATTCTAACCCCTACATCACACTGGCTGTCAATGCTTCTTAATATGGCTCTCTTTTATATTCAGTAGTAGTTCCATTGACAAGTTTGCACTATACAGATTTTCTCAGTAGGGGAAACTCTTGTCATGAAGAGGGCCTAAATACTTTATTGTCTGTGGTTTAATTCATCACATTCAGCTTGGCTTCCCGTATTTCAGCGGCAATGTGCATTACTACTTGATAAATGCCCTGAAACTCAGATCTGCTTCTTATATGTGTTACAAATACAGTGCGAGAAGCTGGTGTTAAGGGGGAAAGTGTGAGAAGCACTGGTGAGATACAGTAGTCCTTGTGTAAAAGAATTAGTTCTTTTTTTATCAAGGCTGTTTTATTACACTTACAACTTTAAGGGAGAGCATTTGCTTTCTATGAAGCTATTCCCACACAACCTAGTATGATACAAATGGGCATGTACAAAATAACATAAGAATGGTTATGCCAGTGTGCAGGGGTCATATCGTAGAAAAAGAGGTGCAGGAGCTCATTAGCATAACTCATTAGCATAAATTATTTGCATATGCCACACCCCCTGACATCACCGGAAGTGTGTCAGAAGGCAACACCCACCGCTCAGGCTCCACTGGACTGTTTTGGATTGCTAGCTATTGGGTGGGGGGGAACGTGCAGATCTGTCCTCGCAGAGGAGGGAGAGCTTGTACCTGCATAAAACTTGGTCTTAAAGGTGCCACTGGACTGTTTTGGACTGGGGGGCCAGGGGAAGCTCTGCAACTTACCTGGCTGCTTCTTGCTCTGACTGAGGGCTGCTGGGAGCAGGGGGTGGGGCTTGTTGCATGTGCCCGCCCCCTGGGCTCTTTACTGCTGGAGCTCTGCTCCTGTGCGATCCTGCAGGAAATGACCCCTGCCAGTGTGTATTATTGTTTCAGCACAAGATGTTGGTAACCATTAGAATAAAATATATAGTTATAGGGTATTCTATAAAAAGTGTTTATGTCATTCATCTCTATTTACGAAGCATAGTATGGTGAGATTTTAGCCTAAATAAAATATTGTTGCTCATCTGTGTTGGGAATGAGAAGTGCATTGAATGTGTTTCTGAGTAAGTGTACATTGGGCCAGGCTTGGAAGATGTCTTCTATCTTGTCAGCAGTTGAACAAGGTTAACTTTGTTGTCATCAAGTACCTAGTGAATGGATTTCTACCTTGTAAAGGTCACTCTCCATGTGTATAGGGGGGAAAAGCATGCATATGTAAAATTGTGCAAGTATCTATTTGCCAACATTATACCATGTTTGGAAGCAATACATGTTGCACACTGAATTTCCATTGTGTTCCTGTTCTCATGTTTTTAATAGCCAGTATAGTAGCTACGGTGGCTCAAGTGGTTAAGACGCTGAACTGCAGGCTGTGGAAGGTCAGTAGTTCAGCGGTTCAAGACCCGGGTGCCGCAAGACAGGGTGAGCTCCTGTCTCTAGTTCCAGCTCCTGCCAACCTAGCAGTTCGAAAGCAAGAAATTGCAAGTAGATAAATAGGGACCACTTCGGTGGGAAGGTAACAGCGCTCCGTGCACCTTGGTGTTTAGTCATGCCGGCCACATGACCACGGAAACGTCTTTGGACAGCGCTGGCTCTTCGGCTTTGAAACGGAGATGACCACCGCAACCCTAGAGTCGGATTCGACTGGCTTTCGAGCAAGGGAACCTTTACCTTTATAGTAGCTACAATAGTCTGATGGAGTGAGAATGACAGTCTTGTTGTGACTAGCTAACGGCCCTCACCTACAAAAGAACATGTTATAATAACTTTGTGATTATGTAACAATCAAAAAATCTTAGTTAAAAACTACAAATGTTTATGAACTTGTGATTAACGTGATACATAAAATGAGGGGGGAGGGAACCTTGGGGAATATGCTAGTTTGAGGCTTTTAGTTTTTGTGTTCGAGTCCTGAAGAACAATGCCGGAGTATAAAAAGAGGTATACGCCTTTTATTTACTAATGTTTTTTGATACTTTGCAAGCTGATAAAGTATAAGGGGGGGAAAAAATCTACAAATGCCTCTTTGACAACCTAAGGGGAATCTCTGGGACTCCACTTGGAAAATATTTGACCATCTTTCCAACATTCCTAGAAGAAAATGTCATGTGAGTTGCAGGATAGGATATGGTAGAGCCGTGCTTTGATTACATCCATGTGAGATAACTGTAATGTGCTTCATGTGGGTGTAAGAGATTAATGGCTTCAGCCTTAGAGAAGCTGTGGGAAGTCCCTACAGCATCCGGGTACAAGGGTCATCACCAGCCATGTGTCTCTTGTTTATTTCTTATCCCCAGTGCTCCCTCACCCAACCCCTTTACAGTGCCCAGTCGTGTCTCTGCTTCTCCAGAGTGATGCCTGCAGTCTTGGGCGGGCCCTTCCCCCCTCAAGTCCAACCTGAGTCCTGGGAAGCCTACAGGGAGGCTCTTCTGGAGCTCTGCCACTTGGCTTCCACGACGGCTGTTCTGAGTGGGACACTCCCCTCCTGGCTGCTTGAGAAAAAAAGAGAGAGAGAGAGAGAGAGAGAGAGAGAGAGAGAGAGAGAGAGAGAGAGAGAGAGAGAGAGAGAGATGGAGTCCTATGGCACCTTTAAGACCTACAAAGTTATATTCCAGGTATAAGCCTTCGTGTACATGCACATTTCTTCAGAGGGAGGGAGGGAGGGAGGGAGGAGGAGTGAAAGAGCCAGAGAGAGAGAGAGAGAGAGAGAGAGAGAGAGAGAGAGACCCTTTTTCAGTTCTAACAGATGGGAGCGGGGAGGAAACCTAAAAGCACAGCTTGCAATCTTTATTAGTAGAAGGGAGCAAGAGTCCAGTATCACCTTATCAACTAACAAAATTTGTGGCAGGGTCACTGCTCACTTCTTCGATACAGCTAGAATGTAAGTCCATCTGTCCTTATATCTTGGAGAGTGAAGTGATTTCAGATGTCAAATGACAATAACAGGCATTCATAATGAGAGAAGAAACCTAGGTCTCAGTTCTGTCCAGGAGGATGCATGGTCTTGAGCGTCATAATCAGTTGCAATTCAGTGGTCTTTCTAATCTCCCTTTGAAATCCCTTTGTAGGAGAATTTAGGTCAGCAACTGAATGTCCTGGAAGGTTAAAATGTCCCCCCACTGGTTTTTGAATGTTGTGGTTTCTAATAGCAGTAGAAAGAATAAGAGTCTAGTAACAATTTACAGACGAACACAATTTGTGAGTCACTGCTCACTTCTTTAGACTTATTCCCATGTATTCTTTGCACCCTCCTGGACTGAATGCTCCTGTACCAAACCGAGACCTAGTTTTCTGTCTGATTACCAGTGCTGATATCTTCACGCCTACTACCCCTCTACATATCCCACCTAATCCATTCAAGCCTGCTGTTGCCATTCGGCGTCTGAAATAATCTTTATAAAGTTTTTAATCTCCATTACCTCATGTTACAGTTTATGGCACACATGGCCTGGCCTGACAAAGTGACATATATGTCAGATTCAGCCCTCGTAACTGTTGTCAAATAGTCAAAAAGTGTTTAATACTTAGACTATTAAAGGATCTTGCTCTTTTGGAAAGAAGAGATTTCTTGGCTTTAAAAAAACCTTTAATTCTAAGGGTAAAGGGTTCACGGGATTACTACAAATTAACATAACACTAAGAGCTACATTTCTAAGGTGCCTATAGTCAAAACAAGCACACACAGAATGGAGATTCTCTCCTTCTTCTTGACCCCTAGAAAGGAAGTCACCTGAAACAAATGACCAATCTGTATCACAGTAGAAGCTACTTTTCCCGGGCTAATTCCCCATGCCAACAGTAACAAATGAGTTCAACACCTCTGAAGGACTCTACCCTCCCCCCCCGTCCCCCCAGCATAGTGCCTCATCCAGGACACTGCAACTTCTCTTGTGGGCCCCTCCCCCTCATTAGCAGGCTCCGGCTCAGCTGTCACTTACAGTGGGGCTGCCTTTGAAAATGTTCTGGAAACTTCAGTTTGTCCAAAATGCATCAGCCAGGCTATTATTTGGGCCAGGACACAGGGATCATATCCAAGTGCTAAAAGATCTGCACTGACTTTCCATATGTTTGTATGAACAATTCAAGATGCAGATTCCTACTGTTAAAGCCCTAGATGGCGTCACAGCTCGTAGTGTGGGTGGGCTAGGGGGAGAAATAGTGGTTGGAGAAGAGCAGTCCAGGTAAGGGGAAGGGGCAACAGACATGTGCGTGCTGTTGCCATTTCCTGCTCTTCTTTCAGCCAAATTGATGTTGGTAACTGTATCAGCATTCTGCCAGGCTATGAAATCCTGCTGCTAAATGCCAGGAAAAGCAGCAGCCAGCCAGGATTTATTCATGGATGAGAGAGATGACCTGGCGTGTATCACTGAGCTTTGGCTGAGGGAGGGGGGCTAAGTTCTCCCAATAGAGTCCCCTGCGATTGGCATAGGTCTGGTGGGCAGGGAGGTGATGTTGCTGTGGAGTGTAAAGCAGGGGTGTCAAACATATGACCCGTGGGCTGGAACTGGCCCCTGCAGGGCTCCTATCTGGCCTGTGAGCAACTGGCTGTCATCTGCTTTTTGCTTCCTGGATCACAGCTCGCTTTTGCCCAGTTCTCGCCTCTCCTGCTTCTCAGAGCAGAGAAAGAAAGCCAAGCCTCCCTTCCCTTGATTGGCTGAGTGCTTTTCACCCTCCTCCTTTGGGTAGGAAGGGAGGGGGAAGAAAAGAGCCAGAGAGAGAGAGAGAGAGAGAGAGAGAGAG
>NW_015173144.1:755184-762537 GCF_001447785.1 Gekko japonicus | reverse complement strand
GTTTCTTTGAAGAGCCAGTTTGGTGTAGTGGTTAAGTGCGCGGACTCTAATCTGGGAGAACCGGGTTTGATTCCCCACTCCTCCACTTGCACCTGCTGATGTGACCTTGGGTCAGTCACAAGCTCTGGCACAGCTGTCCTTGAAAAAGGGCAGTTTGTGTCAGAGTTCTCTCAGCCCCACCCACCTCACAGGGTGTCTGTTGTGGGGAGGAGAAGAAGAAGAAGAGAAGAGAAGAGATTGGATTTATACCCCGCCCTTCACTTGGAGTCTCAGAGCGGCTTACAAACTCCTCTCCCCACAACAGACACAGCAGGCATTGATAATGAGAGAAGAAACCTAGGTCTCAGTTCTGTCCAGGAGGATGCATGGTCTTGAGCGTCATAATCAGTTGCAATTCAGTGGTCTTTCTAATCTCCCTTTGAAATCCCTTTGTAGGAGAAATTAGGTCAGCAACTGAATGTCCTGGAAGGTTAAAATGTCCCCCCACTGGTTTTTGAATGTTGTGGTTTCTAATAGCAGTAGAAAGAATAAGAGTCTAGTAACAATTTACAGACGAACACAATTTGTGAGTCACTGCTCACTTCTTTAGACTTATTTCCATGTATTCTTTGCACCCTCCTGGACTGAATGCTCCTGTACCAAACCGAGACCTAGTTTTCTGTCTGATTACCAGTGCTGATATCTTCACGCCTACTACCCCTCTACATATCACACCTAATCCATTCAAGCCTGCTATTGCCATTCGGCATCTGAAATAATCTTTATAAAGTTTTTAATCTCCATTACCTCATGTTACAGTTTATGGCACACATGGCCTGGCCTGACAAAGTGACATTTATGTCAGATTCAGCCCTCGTAACAAATAAGTTCAACACCTCTGAAGGACTCTACCCCCCCTCCCCCCAGCATAGTGCCTCATCCAGGACCCTGCAACTTGCAAGTGGAAGGTTTCACCCTGGATTTAAGGTGTCATGTGTTCTGGATGGGGTTGTTCTCCACTTGAAAGAGCAGATCTGTAGTCTGGGAGTACTCTTGGATCCAAGCTGGATAAGCAGGTGGCAGCTCTGGCCAGGAGTGCTTTTTACCAGCTTTGACTGGTTTGCCAACTGCGAAGTTTCCTGGACAGAAAGGATCTGGCCACTGTGGTGAGTGCCCTGGTTACATATAGATTACTGCAATACGCTCTGTGTGGGGCTGCTCGTGAAAAGTGATTCCGAACTGGATCCCATCTTATGGAATGGTTTGCCTGACATGGTCAGGAAGGTTCCCACTCGTGACTTTTTTGTTGTTGTTGCAAACTATGCAAAACTGAGTTATTCAGGAGTGCTTTTTAACACAGGTTAATAGGGCTGCATTGTAACACAAAGGTTCAGAAACAGAAGTGGACCGGGAAATGGCCATGGAGCAAGCCTAGCTGAGTTGCCCTACTACCGTACAAGCCAGTGCTGTAGAACTGCTCAGCTGGATAGTGCCAAGTACAGGCATTTGCTCACCCACTGCTTTCTCCTTTAAACTAGTAGCAGTGCGGGAAGAGGCAATTTGTGAGCTGACACCAATTGCCATTGCCAATGAAGGATCTGAGCCAATTGGCCCCTGAGTCATTAGTAGAGTTGCTGGGGCATGGCTTCGCTCGCTTGTGGCCACTAATGGCTCTCTAGGGTAATGACCGACTGGGGAACTTCCCTGTAAGTTAAATGGCAAATCAACTCATCTTCAGAAAGATGCTTTGGTAAAACGATAGGGACTGTGGTAGAGGGACAATGGCTACACTGTGTATAGTGTGTGCTCTCTGTTGCTGTAAGTATGATACTGCTATGGAACTTCTGCATCATTTAATGCGTCATGCTAATGGTTGTACTTTGTTATAGGTCAGTTTCAGACTTCTGCCTGGGTTCGTGTTTCTGCAATCCAAATCCTATTGCATTGTTTCTTTGATGTCCCTGTTGATTTTATTGACTCAGGCTGTGTAATCCACCTTGAGAAAGGTGCATTATAAATAGCGTAAATAAGTAAAACATACAGTTCATTACAATTCTGCCTTTACTGTCATTTGATCAGTATGCGCAGAACTGATTAGAGAGACCACCAATACAATTCCATAGCTCTGAAGGTTTCCATTGTTGCTTCATTCTAAAATCCAGGTATCATTTCTGGAGCCAGGGCATGAGTATTAAGTATGTGCCCAATTCTGTTCTGATCTGATTTTAAAAGTGATTTAAGTTTGGCTATGTCATGGCTGTGGATTGGACTGCAATTTGAGTCAGTTGACAAATTTGCCAGAAATTAGTGAAATATTATTCTAGCCAGGGCTTTTTTTGTGTCATTTGATCAGTATGCGCAGAACTGATGATTTCCATCATTGCTTCATTCTAAAATCCAGGTATCATTTCTGGAGCCAGGACATGAGTATTAAGTATGTGCCCAATTCTGTTCTGATCTGATTTTAAAAGTGATTTAAGTTTGGCTATGTCATGGCTGTGGATTGGACTGCAATTTGAGTCAGTTGACAAATTTGCCAGAAATTAGTGAAATATTATTCTAGCATAGTAGTTGCAACAGTGTTCCCATTATAAGGACATTTTGGGCAGTGTTATGGCAATGTTTCGCTTTCAGTGTCTTGGTGTGAACTGTAGGGTTTCAGGGAGGAGGGCCAATAACTCTTATGGGGGATATGACAAAACAAAACAAAACAAAACCTTCACTTGCTCACAGAAGGCAATAATAGAGGAAGACGAATGTCTCTGGGGATAGAGTTCCAAAGTTTTGGCACCACAACCAAGGAGGCTGTTTCTTGGATTGCCACCTGTCTAGTCTCAGATGGCAGGAGGCACTGGAGTGGTTGGGTAGGTTCATACGGGCAAAGGCTGTCCTTAATGCTGGCCCCAAGCTGTATAAGGCTTTAAATGTCAATACCAAAACCTTGAATTGAGCTCAGAAGCTAATTAGGAGCCCATGTAGATAGAACAAAACTGGAGCAGTATGATCCCTACTATTTAGCCTCTGTTGTAAACAAAATCATCTATGAACTCTCATTTATTGCAGTGATGCTTGGTATCCTCTGCCCCATGCAGTAGAGGATAGCTCTGAAGAAGTGTTCAGCAGATTCGCTTGTGAACAGAGTAGAGCTGTATTTGTTGGACCCTAATGTATTATCCATTGTACAGATCTTTGGATATGGTCTTTTCTCTATTGGTAAAAAGCGGCTTGTGAGAGAAAGAATATGGGTAGTTGTGAACTTATGATTCAGCTGAACAATTCTCTAGTTGTAGAAGGGCCTGAGACAAGTGTGATACTATCTGATATGGTAAAAGGTCCAGAATAACCGAGCTGGGGCAACTTGCATACCTGTTCCTGTGCTTGATGACACGTGTATTACACAAAGCAGAAGTGGGCACCATCTGCTACAGATTGGGTTAAATAAAGTGATTCTCCCGTGAGTGATATGGTCCATGGGGTCGCGAAGAGTCGTACTTGACTGTGTGACTGAACAACCCCTGAGTAGTAATTCTTTAAAAGCAAAATTTAGAAAGAAAATGTGGAATATTTTCTTTTCTTTTATTTTAGTTCTTTTTCTCCATGTTTGTGCTTTTATTCCAGTCCTATTTCCTAAGATGTCAGTTTAAAAGTTTATAGGTTTCTTTTTTCTTTTGCATGAATTCAGTTTGTTTATTGGACTATAGGACTTGAAGGATGTGGGGGATCCTTTAATCACTTAACTAAGTGAATGTTGCAATTTGTTGAAATGACTAATTTTATTTTAAAGCTCCTTGTATGCCTTGTAATCTGAAGCATTACTATAGAGTTTTTAGAAACTAATTCAACCACACAGCAGGGTGTACGTGCACACAGGTAAGGAGGGGAAAGAAGATAAGTCCAGTTTGCTAAATGTGAACCACAGATTTACTTACTAAACTCTTTGGACTAATTCTTCAGAAGTCCTTGGAATTTTTAATCTAAACAGACTGAAATAAAATACAGTCTGTTTGGTTAGGTTCTGCCTTCAAGAGAGATTTCTCATGTCAAAGTTATTTACATGCCACTGCTTTTAACATAACACTTTCTAGATAAGATTTTGGCATGCCCTCTAATCAGAGGAGCATCACCTTCTGCACGCACATATCTTGGATACAGCCGAAGAGGATTTTCCATGACTTGAAATATTTGTGATACCTTTGCTTGCCATACTTCATGCAACATTGGAATAAATCTGCAGATGTACACTATGTTTGTTTTTGTGCTAACAATTAAATCTTTCTGTTCTTTTTTATAAAGCTCAATACTGTTGTAATATAAAGATACAAGTGGGGAACTTTCCAGGATTTGTGGAGGTCTCTTTATTTCCCTCTGTCCTGCCTTACCCCTCACTATTTTATCTTTCTTTCCTCTTGGCAGCCCCCATATCCTCTTCTGTTTCCCTGCTTCCTTCTCTCCTACTCACTCACTCACTCACCAACCAACCTTTCTTTTAATGCTTCTCCACCAGTTTTCAGTTTATTTATTATTGAGGGCTGCCATTATAGAGGCAAAGCAGAGGGGAAACACAAAATACCCTCCAGTGATCCTTGAAGTGTGCGTTTATTAATACTACTTTCAATATAATTGTATTTAAATGTGCATACTATTTAGCTACACTATAAATTATGTATATACTATGTTTATTATGATCCTTTTAGCCCAAATGTGTATAGTGTAGTCTTAGAAGTGCAAGTACTTGATGCAGGCTTTACATTTCTGGACTATTTTACATCACAGCTGAGTTAGATTTCTGCTTTAGTGATTTAACCATAGTTCTTAATTGCTTCGAGGTTGTCATAGTTTCATATTTCTCTAATGACAAGGACTATTAAATAGTTTTGTCACCTTATTGACCATTCGAAGTGCTTTAAGATTTTGAAGCAGGCCAATACACTTAGATTTGTCTAGCCCATCATTTTAAATGCGCTTCAGAAGGTCTGCTGAGAAGTTGAGCCATGATTTATAACATTTATTTTCTAAACTAGCAACCACAAAAATAGTCATAATGCTGAAGCCAGCAGTGTAGTATTTTGAAATACTAGGAGCTAATGTCTGAGGTTATATATGGCCTATGAATGGAGAGATATGTTCCTGCTGCGATATATTTTTATTGCTTGCTTCTGTTTTTATTAAGGATAATGAAAACCTTGTGTCTGGGCTTGTGAACAAAACTAATGTGACCTTCTTCATGACCCACCTGTTGTGCTTTCACAATTGTAACCTCATGTTAGGGTGATCTTGGAGAATAACGCCAGCACAGTAGAAAATAACATTTGCATTTCTGTAGCCTTCAGATTTGGATTTGAGTTCACTTTCAGCAGAAAATCTAAATCAAAGGGGGAAAAGTCACTTATCTAACAAAATATTGTGAGCGAAAGTAAATATTAACCTAACAGCATGATTTGCCATGGCTAGATAAACTCC
Organism: Gekko japonicus; assembly: GCF_001447785.1. NCBI lineage: Eukaryota > Metazoa > Chordata > Lepidosauria > Squamata > Gekkonidae > Gekko > Gekko japonicus. The sequence continues at coordinate 757,098 of NW_015173144.1, read as the reverse complement.
TCTTCTGAGAGTTTCAATTGTAGCAGCAAAATTTGGCAGAAAAGTCTTTAGATTCTTAACAGGCAGTTCAAAGAGCTTGCACGCTGTTGTTTTCTTATTGGAATCAACAGGGCTTCCATAGTGTTGAGTGTCTTTAAATTATTCCTTTAGTGATTTTAGTAAGCTACCAAAATCTAACAAATGAGTGAGACAGGAGCAGACTAGAAATGTAGATTTTAGTAAATTAGATTTAAATGTGTCTCCTCACCTTGTGAGCTATGCATATGCCTATATATGTCCCCGTCCAAAGAAACACCATCATGCTTATGCCTTCTTGAAGTCAGTGGGTGAATTTAGTTGTATCTAGTAATTCTTCTTGCTTTCAAGAGGACTAAATTTAGCTCAGTAGGGATGACATAGACATGATGTAAATATACAAGTTTTTGTAGGATTGGGATCTCCAAAGCTGCTGTGTTTGCAGCTTTAGTTTTCATACTCTTTGGAACTGTTATGATTACTTCAGCAACTGCTTGTGAGCAAGGAAGGATTTGAAAACAGTGGTCAATGATCCATGAAATAAGGGGGATTTTCACAATGCCTTTCATCGAGGAGTTATGGCTCATTGGTCAAACAATATGTGTTTTCAGTATCAACATGCATCAGAATAGGCATTTGCTGTAATGCAGTGCGGCTCAGCTAATACCTATATTTTGTGAAGTTGGTTTAGTTAGGTATCCTATTGCTCAGTCCTCAGAATTTTCAATTTTTGATTTCACTGAAATGTAACTCTTTACTATGGTATTTATAGCCATGTTAGAATATTTAGAATCAAAGCATTATACATGTATTCTGAACACTCACTTGGGATTTATGTATACTACTTGTACATTATTAGAAATATCTCTTTGTGTATATGCAAGAAATAATAGTCACATGGTTCTAAAGAAAAACATACAATTCAAATCAATTTGCGGCTCTGTGGCTCTTCTGCTGCCATATAAAAGAATTTTCAGTGTAAATTGCTTTGAAAGGACACGTAAAAGGTAAAGGTTCCCTTGCTCGAAAGCCAGTCGAATCCGACTCTAGGGTTGCGGTGTTCATCTCCGTTTCAAAGCCGAAGAGCCAGCGCTGTCTGAAGACATTTCCGTGGTCATGTGGCCGGTATGACTAAACACCAAGGCGCACGGAACGCTGTTACCTTCCCACCGAAGTGGTACCTATTTATCCACTTGCAACTGAGTAGTAAATGAAGACAATGAAGGAGAAAAAAAAGATGCACTCGAGATTTTATGCTGTGAATTTCCTACCCTTTTCAAAATGAATGCCCACGTCTGGATACACATGAACATATGAGTGAAAACAATATGTATGCATATACATGTCGGAATCATGACTTTAAAGTTTTACATTAATCCAGGGTTAAAAAAGTAAAGGTTTCCCTTGCTTAAAAGCTAGTTGAATCTGACTCTATGGGACGGTGCTAACCTCCGTTTCCAAGCTGAAGAGCCAGCGCTGTCTGAAGATGTTTCCGTGGTCATGTGGCTGGCATAACTAAACGCCGAGGTGCAGGGAGCACTGTTACCTTCCCATTGAAGTGGTACCTATTTATCTACTTGCAATTTCTATAATTCCAGGTTACTTACTTTTATTTAAGTCATTTGACCAGAGGTCTTAAGCTTAAACAGAACTGAAATAAACTTATAGCATCAGTTGATGTTACATAGGAAAATTAGAACTAATCCAATACACAAATAATAAAATCATAAAATGTGAATCATAGTAACAGGGCTATTTTGGGGCAGGAACGCACAGGAACGGAGTTCCGGCTGGCTCCTGAGTTGGCCACGCCCAGCAGGAACTCATTAGCATAACAGGGCACACCCAACAGCAGAAACTCATTTGGATTGGCTACATTAGGGATGTGTGGCCTAACCT
>NW_015173144.1:744671-754791 GCF_001447785.1 Gekko japonicus | reverse complement strand
AACAGTCTTTTCTGACAAAAGGAACATTTATTCCTGGAGTTGCAGGACCCATGCGGAATAATGGCAACGTGGGTCAGGAAGTTGCAGGAGAGAAAGGGAGGGAGGGCAGCCTCATAGCCAAAAACGTTTTATGGGGGGTGGGAAATGAGTACTCTTAGGAGGTGCCCTTGCTCCTGAGCCTCTTCCCTTCTGGAAAAGGGAAAATATAGGGGGGCTCCCTGCAAATCCGGGGGGGAGCTGCAACTGTTGTCTGGCTCCTCTTCTAGGCTGCAACCCCCTGGGGAGTTGAAAAGCAGCATTTTCTTCTTGCAGCATCACTGCAGGCCCATTGGGCAGCTGCTCTTCCCCCCGCCCTCTGGGGAGTTGGACATCACCCCCTTTCCCCTGCACACATCTGTCCAGATGTAAGTCGATGTTGGGGCTGGAGGAAACGGGGCAACTCACAAGGGGCTCTTTCCAAGTTCCTGCCCCTTCCATTTCCTGGCAGAAAGAGAAATCCCACTGAATTCACGGTGGACGGCTGCCTCTTGCCTCTTGGGGAGGGATGCCTTTGGGAAAAAACATTTCCCAGCAAGAGATCACTGTTAAGTAAAAAAAAAAAAAATGCAGTCACGGGACGAACTAGCGATGAGATTTGCCCAGGCAGGAAGAGCAGTAAAGGAAACACCTCCTTTTCCTATAGGTGCCTTTCCTGCCCAAGAGCGGCTGGTTTCCTTACCTCTGTTCCCCTTGTGGCTCCCCAAACTAGGGGCTGGTGGCAGCCTGGCAGCCGCCGCAGTTTCTTTAAGTCTCCGCTGGTGCTGGCCTCCCGCGTGGCCCCCTCCTCCTCCCCCATTTTGCCGCCACTGCGAGTCAGTCCCTGCGTGAGCAAAAGGGCTTCCTCTGCAGGGAAGGAACTTCAAGGAAGGGAAATGCCTGGTGGCAGCTGGAGGCATAGGCGGCGGTGGAGAAGCGCAGCGGCGGCATCAGCGGCAGAAGGAGGGAGGGAGAGAGAGAGGTTTCTTTTTCACTCTTTCTCCCGACAGGGCTACTGCAGCCTGGTCTCTGCTGGCGCCGCATCTCTATTGCGAGGGGCGTGTTTGGTTGCCCAGTTGGTGCGTGGGCTTTTAGCGGGGGGGGAGGCACAGTTTGGCGCCCCATCCAGGGCCCAGCGCTCTAGGCGAATGCCTAGTTCGCCTAGTGGGTGAGCCGGCCCTGCATACATTTTAGGTCTGGTAATAATAATGATGTTGTTTGGCGACGGTGGCGGCAATTCAATTATCTGTCCTATTGATCCGCTCCTTGTTCTGTTTCTTATGTGGCAGGCACGGGTTGTTGTTGGTGACTCCAAAGGACAGGCCTTACAATTATTATTGGAGGTGGCTCCTTAGTTGAAGGCCTGGTAGAAGAGCTCTGTCTTGCAGGCCCTGCGGAACTGCATAAGGTACCGCAGGGTCCTGATCTCCTCTGGGAGCTCATTCTACCAGTATGGACCCGCCACCGAGAAGGCCCTGGCCCTAGCTATGGTAGGCCTGGCATCTTTACGACCCAAGAGGGTCTGTCGATTTTGGGGCCCTGACCGCAATGCTCTCTGGGGAACATGTGCAGACTTTTGGGAGTTGTAATTCTTTGGGACTGGAGGGAAAATGAATGTGTTATGGGGTGTTTGGATGGGTTTATGAAGCTGCAGTGCCATTTTAGAAAAAAAAGGTGCGCTTAACATGGCTTCCATGGCTATGGGCCTGGAAAGAAGTGAAATTGTTTCCTTAGCCTGTTTAGCCTCTCTACTGCAGCTTCCCAAACCACAAGGCTATTACTCGGTATGGGGCCCATGACCCCAGGGATAGACTTCCCTAAGATCAGAAAGGACTACAAGGGGGGGGGGGGAGAAGGATTCCAGGAAGGCAGTTGATTGTCAGTACCTTCTGCTAATAGATGGCAGGACCCAACCATATTAGAGGTAGACAAGCTTCCCTGAAAGGCAAACTACTCATCATTACTGATCTTCACTGCAATGACCTTTGTTAGTTGAGAGCACATTCTAAAATACAGCCGATATGGGGTTTCTAGCAGACTTGAATGGGGCCTAATGAAATTGTATGCCTGGAATTGTGCGCCTGAAACATATTTCAATCTTCTGCATTGTGTCAGAGTTCTCCAGCAGACCAGTTAATAAGCAAAGGATCCTTGATAATTGAAAGGCTCGAAAGCAATCAATTTAAAGGTTTAATATAGGTTAACAAAAGTTTCCATATCTCCCCTCTTATTCACCTGAGAGTGTTCTTTCCAGCTCTCTTCTTTAGTGTCCTTTTTAGAAATGGCTGCTTTTACATGTAACAAATAATAGTTTATCATTATGGAAATGAACCTTGGAAACATCTCATCTCATACTTCTCTTCTGCAAGGATTGGAAATAGATCACTTCTGCCTTTGAAGCAAAGCTTAGTGTGGTCTGTTTCATCTGAAACACCATTGAAAGTTTGTTCTTTTGTCTCAGGTAATAATTCTAGTAAAGGTAAAGGTTCCCTTGCTCGAAAGCCAGTCGAATCCGACTCTAGGGTTGCGGTGCTCATCTCCGTTTCAAAGCCGAAGAGCCAGCGCTGTCCGAAGATGTTTCCGTGGTCATGTGGCCGGCATGACTAGACGCCAAGGCGCACGGAACGCTGTTACCTTCCCACCGAAGTGGTCCCTATTTATCTACTTGCAGTTTCTTGCTTTCGAACTGCTAGGTTGGCAGGAGCTGGAACTAGAGATGGGAGCTGACTCCATCATGCGGCACCCGGGTCTCGAACTGCTGAACTACTGACCTTCCACAGCCTGCAGTTCAGCATCTTAACCACTTGAGCCACCGCAGCTCCTTCTAGCCATTCTAGCCATGGTTTAATAGTAGTTTGGGGACAAAAAAGACAGCAAACTTTCAGTTGTGATTTAGATGAAATGGCAAAATGTGGTTCACTGTAAACATAGAAGTGGTTAATTTCTGAGCCATCCAGGAAGCCATGGGGAAGGGGGCATGAGAATCTAAGGCCTTCTAAGGCTTGCTTACATGATGAAAATCCATAGCTTTTTGTTACATATGAATGCAACCAATCATTTAAAACCACTTAGAAGACCTTAATTTAAAAAGAGATGGTTCTCCGTAGAATAAACAGAGGGTTCCTCTTTTACTCTGAGCAAGAGGCTCTTTAGGTCCTCTTCACTTTCTGCCATTAGAGTGGTATCGTCTGCATATCTGAGGTTGTTGATCTTTTCCCCAGCAATCTTAATTCCCGCTTGTGATTCATCCAGGCCAGCATTTCGCATGATGTACTCTGCATATATATTAAATAAGCAAGGCGACAATATACATCCTTGTCGTACTCCTTTTCCTATGCTGAACCAATCAGTTGTTCCATATCCGGTTCTAACTGTCGCTTCTTTCTTCATTATCTGGCCTTCCAGGGAAACCACTTAGAAGACCTTAATTTAAAATGTGATGGTTCTCCGTAGAATAAACAGAGGGTCTCACCTTTGAAGGTGACTACATTTTAAAACATGGTTTGAAAATTAAGGTTTATAATTCACAACTATCGTCCGATGACCTTGGATTAAGGAAACAATGTATGTGGATGGAACCAATGGCATGGCTTCTCAATCCTTGATCATTCCCTTCTATGGTTGCCTACTGAGACAGACAGCTGTTTGGAATTCAAACAATGAGACAGACAGCTGTTTGGAATTCAAACAAGTGCCACTTTATTAACTATTTATTTTGCATAATAAATCAACAGCAAGGGAACTAAATGGGAGCAGAACAGGCCAGGCAGGTGTCACTCCAGCCAACCTCCTTGCCTAGATGTATGGGCAAGTCACTAGCCACAGTCTAGGGCCAAGTCTCTGGCCCGCGACCGGCAGCCCAGCACACATGTCACTCCCCAGGAGCCTCTACCCCTGAAGCCCTACAGCCTCAGGGAGGAGCTTACCCAAGAGGCTCCCTGAGTTGGTCACCATTCCCAGCCCTAAGCCCTACAGCCCTGGGGCCATTCCTGATGACCCCCTGGTCCCCAACCGGAACAGGCTGAAAGTGCTTACCGGTTCTGCTTTCTTTCCCATCCTACTCTGCCACAGGCAAGGCCAAGCCTCTGTTTTGGCCGCCGTGGCCACCTAACAGCCCAAAGCTGCCTTAATCCCTCGCTGCAATTCTTCCAGGAATATGTCATTGCCCTTGTTTGACCAATATATACCATTGTCCCTGTATAGGTCAAGCTTGACCCGAATACCTGGTTGAGGGATAAACCGACCCAACCCCCCCTCCAGTGTCTTCTCCATGTGTCGGTTCACCTTCTTCCGTGCCCTGTCCAAACCCCGGGGGTCCCCAAGGCCACGCCAAACATGGTGTGCCAAGATTGCCGACCAAACAGTCAGCGTACCAGGCCACCTTGCTTTAATGTTGGCGAGGTCAGCCTTGGCCTGAATTGCCAATGCTATGCCCTTCAGCATGCCCAGGTCGTTACCCCCAAGGTGGATAACCAATACCTGCGGGGGAGCCTCAATCTCACTGTAGGTGCTTATCCATGACTCCTACTTCATATCTTACATCAGGATCCAGAACTGCATGTTATGGGAGTTTCATGGTTGGTGTTGAAAGAAGGCCCATGTCTCCTTTTTCCCAGTAAAACCAACTACTCCAAATGTGTGATGTAGCGATTGACCAAAAGAAATGTTGAATGTTTGTCATATATCATGATTTAATTGCAGATGTACTTTTATTTTAAACCATACAAACTGTATCATATTTGTATGGTCTGTCCTTTGATGGCCAATGAAATACATTTCTGATCTGGCAACCATATTATTTTAAAAAAACATGTGCAGTTATAGTTCCTGGCACTGTGTATGAGCAGTATAATCACTTCAGACTGTTATGGCTGTGTGACCTAATCATTTATGGATCAATAGTTTTTATTCTAGTTTAATTTACCATATGATTGACTTGAAACTCAGGCTTACAGGGAAATACCCATCCTAACTGTGGTTAACAATAGCTTGCATGCCTGAGTACAAATTGATAAGTGATGGGGAGTTCCTCGCAGTGTTGGTAGAAGACTTTTTTTGTTTTATTTACAAAATACATTTTTTCTACAGTATTTTAGAGTAGACTTTGTGTTCTTTCTTCAATTTTGTGACAAATTCTTACAGCTAGTCCACACTTTTGGGTTCAGAAACTGCTGAAACCACAATTTCATAGAGGCAACTCTATGGAGTGATACAGGCCACTTTCATCCTGCCAATACACACCCCTCTTGTTGTCTTTACTGTGCCACTTAGGAAAAATACTTTAAATATAAATATAAGCCTTCCTTGTTGTGTAGCGAATTGTACATTTGGCATAGTATAAGAATTCAAGACACAGGGTTGAATCTTAACAATCAGGTGTTGGAGTATGTGGAATTTCCACCACAGGTGGAAATCCTCCTGCCACCCATGGAACGTTGCAATGGGATCAAAGTACTTATATATATATTTTAAAAGAAACAGATTGTTCTAGCCGCCCTGATCTGGACTCTTTCTGATTAAATTTCTCTGCATTCTGTCCAGCATATCTTGTTTGTGCAAGTTTATCATAGTAAAGCAATGCTGCTTAGTGATAGAGCCATTATCTTTTTCTGCTGAGAAAAGGTACTGTTGCTGAAACGAACAGGTTTTGGTTTCTTTTCTGATTTTTAGTGTGCACACTAAGGAGTCAAAGGGAAGCAAGGGATGATGTGATCCACAAGGTTGAGATGGTGTGAGTGCAATCTTCTATAGAAAGTGAGCACATCCTCAATTTTGCAATATGCTTTGCTGCACATGACATATTTGTAAATTGAATAGTTCATTTAAAATTCTAAAAGCTCACTACAAGGCTACAGAAGCAAAATGTTAATGCCTTGGATTTTTTTTTGTCATGGCAGGAACAGCATTCAGATCTGTTTAGGCATCTATCTGTATTTTACCCTGATAATATATTCATTTCTGGATGCCAACTTTTGAATACGTCTGGGCACCATCATTCTAATTTGGGCATCGATCTGACTCTTCTATTTTTACGCAATCATTCTGTTTTTAAAGTTCTGATAGTAAGGAAACTGCCATGAGCTCTGTTCAGTCATACACGGATGCAAAGTGCAGTTTATTTTTTGCAAGCAGCTGCCAGTGGCTGAGACAGATGCTCTTTTGAATGACATACAGTGAGACATTGTACTTGTAGTCAAATGTTTACAGCTTCTACATATGCCTTTTGGGTATTACAAGACTGTGGAGATATGTTAATTCTGTAGGTTTTCAGCGTTTTCATAATCTATATGAAAGTATAGAATTAACATATATCTGTATGAACATTTACAGAAAACTTGATGCATAATGACTTGCCATGACAGTGGGACTTTGGAGAGTCAGGGAAATATTTATTTCATCTTTGTGGCTTCTGTACAGTCCCACATGGGACCACACATGCTCAGGCCAGCCACGGAGAAGAGAATTCCCAAGAGTTCTAGTTCTTTCTAAGGCTACAGGAGTGCTCCCTCTCTTTTCTGGCACGCACCAGCATTTCCCGTCCAAACAGACAAATGATGGCAGTGGGGAGAGTTCTCCTCCCTCAGTCCTCTCTTCATCACCGTGGAGAAAGGACTTCGTCGCTCTGACTCTCTGACCTTCTTCATGGTCTCTGTGCAGTCCCACTACGCCCTGGATGTTAGGGCACAGTGGGACACCTCATTTGGTTGGCCTGTCCTCAGGTCCCTTTTTCAGTAATCTCCCGTTCTCCTTTGGCTTCTGGCATGCCTGTATAAAGTAAAGGTAAAGGTTCCCTTGCTCGAAAGCCAGTCGAATCCGACTCTAGGGTTGCGGTGCTCATCTCCGTTTCAAAGCCGAAGAGCCAGCGCTGTCCGAAGATGTTTCCGTGGTCATGTGGCTGGCATGACTAAACACTAAGAACAGAAACTAAGGACACAGCAATACATATGACATCAATACAAAGTGAAATGCTGCATAAGTTCACACAAAGAAATTAATGCTGAAATCCAACTTCCATGTTGTTTATAATTCTTGTATTTCAACAGGTGGACATCATCCAGACACCAGAGTGTCGACAAGATGTACAGAACGGGACGAACTTCTCGAGTTTTGCCGTTCGTTTCGAGAACAATCTTTATCAAACTTCAATTTCCAGTGGTCCTTTCACAGTCTAATTCACCACTAAGGTATCCAAACATTCAGGAAGGCTTCTAACAGCTCTTATCACCAACCATTATAGACTTACTGTCCATAGTGAAATAATAATGGTTGGTGATAAGAGCTGTTAGAAGCCTTCCTGAATGTTTGGATACCTTAGTGGTGAATTAGACTGTGAAAGGACCACTGGAAATTGAAGTTTGATAAAGATTGTTCTCGAAACGAACGGCAAAACTCGAGAAGTTCGTCCCGTTCTGTACATCTTGTCGACACTCTGGTGTCTGGATGATGTCCACCTGTTGAAATACAAGAATTATAAACAACATGGAAGTTGGATTTCAGCATTAATTTCTTTGTGTGAACTTATGCAGCATTTCACTTTGTATTGATGACTAAACACTAAGGCACAACAATACATAAATAAAATAACAGGTCCATGTCAATAAACAGGATTTCAGAGGTGCAGATCGTCTCCATTCCTGTTGATCCGTTTTCAGTCTTTACTTTATGGGACATATATGGAGGCTTGACATGGGATAGTATTGTTGGGCAACTGTTTAGTTATTGTCAGGGTGTTCTACCGCCAGAACCCACCATCCACTTTGGATTAGCTCGTCAGTCACCCATGTGTGGGACTGCACAGAGACCATGAAGAAGGTGAACAGGTTGGGCCCATTCCCTGGCGCCGCCGGATCGGGCCCCGGGGGGAACTCCACCCTGACGTGCGCATCACCCGGAAGTGACGTGAGGACACCGGGCACGCTGGGGGCGGGGCCACGGCCATACAAGGGAAAACTCTATGGTTTTCCCTAGTATGGCCGTGGCCCCACCCCTAGTGTGCCTGGTGTCCTCTCATCACTTTCGGGTGATGCGCGCGTGTGCACACAAGATGCTGGCTGGGAGCCCCCCGCTCCCGGCGAAGATAGACTTGGCAACCCTATGCCCTTTCCGTGCTCAGTTCAAGCGGCCCGGGATGAGTGAGATCCTGGCCTGCCCAGGCAGCAACGGGAGCGGGCTCGGTGCACCACGGGCCCAATGGGCACCAGGGAGGCGGGAGCAGAAGGGGCAGCTTCAGCATCCCTGGCTTTAAGTGGGGGCAGGGCCCACTGAAAGGGGCAGAGAGGGAGCGAGGAGGGGATAAAAGGGAAGGAGGGAGGCAGCCGCGGAGGAGATGGGCCCAGCTTGGGGAGAGAGCAAACGAGATAGAGGGAGCCCTACCTGCTGGAGGAAAGCAAGGGAAGCTGGATCACCCAGAGGGGCAGAGGGCTGCTGTAACCCCTCCAAGCAGCCCCACATTCTGAGGCCTACCCTCCCCCTTCCCCATGAATCCGTGCCTCAGCCTCCACAACCCTTGCCTCCTGGCCAAAGAGCCCGACCTAAGGCCCCAGAGGAGTGTGTAAGGCAGATAAGCCTACAGGTGGGACGGTGACGGGAGGCCAGTCAACGGCTGAACAGCAAAGCCATGACACATGTACAAAGTGAGGGAGGAAGGGTGTGATGTCTAAACATTGGTCAAGGACCCATACTTCACCTTTAGATAGGGAGGGGTGGAAAATGGATGGCTTGGGTAGAAACATCTTTTCCTCATGTGCTCTAGCCTTTCACTTGGTTAACTTCAATGCCATTATGGGCAGACATCAAATGTTCCTCTGGGAGCATATTTTCCCATATATTGATGCTCTCCCAGGGGATAGGAAGACCTTGGCTAAGGTCATACAGGTTGAAGGTGTCAGACTTGGCAAACAACTGATCAGTGCTGCCTGCTATGTGGCGGATTCCACAAGTAGATCAATTGCATTGGCCATTGTATTGTGGTGCCATTAATGGCTTGCCTAATGACCCTAAGGTATGGGTGGAAGACCTCCTGTCCAAGGGCAGGGAACTTTTCAGTGCATAAACCAATGAGGTCCTGGATAGATTCCATAAAAATAAGTTGATGGCCAAGACTCTTGGCATCACTGGTTTACCCACCCAGGCCTTCAAACTGTGTTATTTTCCAAGGCAGCTTCAGCAGTCCCAATACCAAAAACCCTGCAGGTACCAGCTTCAGCAGCATCAGGATACTTCATTCAGGCCCCACTATGGCCCTCCACCAAATGCCAGAAAGTACCAGGGAAAGCAACATGGCAAGCAGACTCCCTTAGAGAATCTGCTGGGCAGGGGAAATTTGACCAGTGAATAGTTCTGAACTCCATGTTTGCAGCCCTTCTGATTGGCTGCTTTTGCCCACATTCGGGAGACTATCACTCAGGATGCCTGGGTGATGTCCATTGTTTGCAGTGGGTATTATCCATCCTTAAAGTCACTGCCTTTTGATCATTCACTCCACTTGAATTCTACTGTTGTTCCCCTAACATTAGAACTTAAAGTTTTGCATCTCTTTAATAAAGGTGGTATTGAGTCTTGAGTCAGAGATTTTGTCTAGTTTCTATTCTAGGTTCTTTTTAGTAGACAAAAAAGTCAGAGGGAAAAGGCCTATCTTGGTCCTCAGAGAACTGAACAAGTTCCTTCATGTTCCCAAATTTCATATGACTGCTATCTTTGTTGGAACCAGGTACATGGCTTACTGTCATTGACTTGAAGGATGTATACTTTCATATTTCCATTAATCATATCAATAAGAAGTTCTTGCATTTCAGTGTAGGTTCAACCATTTTCAGTATGTGGTATTACTCTTTGGCTTGGCGGTCTTAAAATATTTGGCTTGCGGTCTTCAAGTATTAGAAGGGCTGTCATGTAGAAGATGGAGCAGATCTATTATCTCTTGCTCTGGATTGCAAGACTAGATCTAATGGGTGGAAATTACAAGGGAGTCGTTACCGGCTAAATATCAGGAGAAACTTCCTAACTGTAAGAGTGGTTGAGCAGTGGAACAGTCTGCTTCAGGAGGTGGTGGATGCTCCTTCGCTGGACGTTTTCAAGCGGAGGCTGGACGACCATCTTTCGGGTA
>NW_015173144.1:734973-744520 GCF_001447785.1 Gekko japonicus | reverse complement strand
ACGGGGGTGGGGTTTCCCCCGGGCCCCGATTCCGGCGCACCGGGAATCGGGGCTCCGAAACGGGGGATTCCCCGCCCCCCGGCTGCATTTGGCAGCCCTATATAAAATCCCTAGCTGTGGTTATAACATTTATAATCATATACGCATCTGGTTTCTTAAAATTCTCTGGAATGATATTTAATAAAAACAATTCTGGTACAATTGGTATAGTTGTTTCTAGCATTTTTTGCAATATCTCGTGTATCCATATCCAATTTTTTTTGTTATCTTACAATATCACCACATATGAAAAAATGAACCAATATTTTGCTTACCTTTCCAACATATATTTGACATATTTGGATACCATTTTGCTAAGTTTTCTGGAGTCATATGCCATCTATAAAACATTTTATATACATTTTCCTTATATGGTATAGCTTTTGTATATTTTATATTTGTTTTCCATACCTTAGTCCATTGGTCTAACTGTATGTTATTTTCTTCTGAACTTCCATGCCAGAACTGTCTTGTAATTGTTGTATCTGTTCTTTAGTGCAGTTTTTTGTCGATATTTTTGTCTTCTTGAAATTAATTTTCAATCTGGCTAACTGTCCATATTCTTTTAGGGAATTCAAAAGTTGAATAATAGATTATTGTGGTTCCTCCAAGATGAATACCAAATAGTCTGCAAATGCTTGTAATTTATACTCCTTTAATTTTAAATCCTTTAATCTGAGTTTTTTCTCTTACCATATCATTCCATATTTCAAGAGCAAAAATAAATAATAATGGAGATACTGGGCAACCTTGTCTAGTTCCCTTTTAAATTTCAATATTTTGTGAAATCATAACCTTGGCATATTGTTTCATGTAAATTGCTCTCACCATTGTAAAAAAGTTTTCACCACAATGCCAAGTTGATAACTGTTCTAGCATAAAAGACCAGCTATGGTTGTCAAAGGCCGCCTCTGCATCAAGAAATACCAGTGCCATTTGCTTTTCTGGATGTGCTTCAAAATATTATAATACATTCAAGATAGTTTTTATATTACTTCTCATTTGTCTTTTGGGTAAGAATCCTGTTTGATCTTGATGTATTGTTAGGAGTTTCTTCAATCTATTAGCTAAAATAGATGCAAATATCTTGTAATCAACATTCAGGAGTGAAATTGGCCTATAATTTCTAATTTCTTTTTCATATGTATCAGGTTTATATATTAAGGTAATCAATGCCTGATTCCAAGATTCTGGAATTTTCTTCTGTTCAATAATGTTCTGTATAGTATGTTTTAATGGTAATGCAATTTTGATCTTCAAATGTTTGATAAAATTCTGCTGGTAGCCCATCTGGGCCCGGAGTCTTCTTTTTCTTCTGGTTTTTAATTGTTTCCACTACTTCAGGAAAATAAATGGATCCATTTAAAATTTTCCTTTGATCCTCTGTAAACTCTTTTTATTATGTTTCTTTAAAAATTATATAATCTACTCTTGATTGGCAATTTTCTTCTGATATAGGTTTTTATAAAAACTCTCAATAATCTTCTTTAATTCTCCTTTAACTTTAAGTCCATTAATCTGGGTATTCTCTCTTATCATATCATTCAGTGTTTCCAGAGCAAATATAAATAATAGTGGAGATAATGGGAAACCTTGTCTTTTTCCTTTTTGGATTTCAATATTTAGTGAAAGATCTCTTTTTTTTTGCAATTTCTTGTGTCAAAAGACAGTTAAATTGATGTTGGAGGTTTTTAAGATTAATCCTTGTTTGTTCCATCAAGGGTTCTGTCTTCATCTTTTCTTCTTCCTTTTTAATTTGCACTTCAATCTGTGTAAATTTTTGTTTTCTTTGTCTAACAGTTTCTGAGCAGCAGCCCATACAAGCTTGCCTAATATAACTTTAAAACCATTTCTCCCATATGAGTTCCTTCTTTATTTCTACTCCATGTCTGTCTTTCTGTATATACTATTGCAGCCAATATGCCCTTTCTGACTATGCTGACCAAGTTAGGATGCAGTAATTTATAGGGTTAGGTAGAATTGTTTTGGTTTCTTGCTTTGCAATAACATAATCCACACCCTTCCAGACTATGTGAAAAATATGCAGTTGTTCTGTTGAAGTGTTTGAAATACCAAAGGAGTATGCTAGTGCAAATCCCATAACCAAGCCACAATTGCTTAACAGCCAAATGTGTCATTTTCTAAGAACATACCCTAGAAAGTTCTTTGCTCACTCAGAAACTCCAAAAGGATTTGCACATATGCTGGGTAGTGCAGCGTTCCACAAGAGGAAAAATATGTATACATCTTAGCCAATGTGTTGTACATGGTTAAATAAGAAATGCAAGAGAACTTGCCATATACAGGTCAAGAAGAAAACTGATGTTGGTGTGAAACGTAGAGAAACAATTTTGCACCATCTATGCCAGATAGAGAGTCTAATCTGTTTCTGTGCAACTTGTGATCTTGTAAACCAAGGCTGACCATAGACCATATATGGTGGTTTACTTAGGACCTTTTTTTTTTGCTGTCTTTGCTAGCATTTCCCATAGTAATTCTAAAACATGGAGTTGTCATATTCAATAGACATTCTGATTTATGAAGTTTCATAAAAAGGTGCCTATAGACTTCTTTAAAGCATAATTTAGTAACAGTTAGAATTAGAAGGTTCTATATTTTTAAGATGCTTGTTTTAGGTAATAGAATTATGTACACAATAGCATCTTCTGTGTTTGTTCTTAATTAATAAAATACTGTGAGATCAGTAGTTTCCAGAAGTCTTCAATTCACTTGGCAATTGGTCATCTTGAAATACATGACAGAACTGTCTATGGGTTGTGCTAAGGTTGGCTATATTTGTCCCCTGGACCGTCAAACATGCTTATATAACACTCTGTGACATTTTGGTTATGTGAAAGTCTGTATTTGGTGTCTCCTAAGCGCTCTCTGTTTCCAGCATTTGAAGTCCCCTTGGTTGTGATAGTTGATATGATACTCTGATGACGAACAGCATCCTTGTACTTTTACATTTTTGTTCACAGAGACAATGATGAGCACAAAGGATCTGGTGTGGTATAAACTGTCATGGTTTCTTCAGTTGGCACCCATATGCGGTCATAGAAGAAATGTGATAAACTGTGGGATTAAAAGCCAATGAAATTCAAGAAACAGTTCTATCCAAACTTCAAAAGTATGCAGCTGACCTCACTTTTTACAGTTTCTTCTCGCTTTGCCCATGTATATATGTATGTCTGCCAAATGAGCACACAATTCGTACATCTGATGAAGTGGATTTTAGGCCATGAAAGCTGATACCAGAATAGTTTTTTTTAAAGATGCCATAATATTTCTTTTGTTGTAACAGATTTTCATTACTCCCTGTCTAGGATGAAAGTCGGTGTGTAAAGTTTATTTCGCAGTTGCATCTGGAAGTGTCCCTAGGAAATCCATCTATGCTGTCATAGCAAATCTTCTCTTGTGCTATTTGTTTTAATCAGTTAGTTCAAGAACTTGCAGTGTGAATTACAGCTTTCAGATATATTTCAAGTTTTTTCTGTTTCACTCCCAGAATTTCTGGAGTCCCTGGGCTCTATGTGGTGTACTAAGGACACTCATGGATGCTGAAAAAACAAATCTGATTAGTGCAATCAGTGGCTTCTGCTCCGAATGTATGAGTGGGTTGGGTTTTTTTTTGGGGGGGGGCTCCTATTGGTTTTGGTGCTGTGGTGGCCAATGGTCCCTTTAAGCTATGGAGTCCTGTGAGCAAAAATTCTACTTTGTGAGCTACTGGCATTAAAGTTGTGAGCAGGTGATTTGGCTACTGCCTGAATTAGTTTGCTCTGGAGCCATCCTTCCTAAGCTAAGAGAAAAATGTGTGAGCTGGAGGCTAAAAAAACTGTGAGCTAGCTCACACTAACTCAGCTTAGAGGGAACACTAGTGGTGGCTTGACTGAATGGACTAGATGTCATGAAGTTTTGTAGCAGGAACTCCTTTTCATATTAGGCGATACACCCCTAATGTAGCCAATCCTCCAAGAACTTACAGAGCTCTTCTTATAGGGGCTACTGTAAGCTCTTGGAGGATTGGCTACATGAGGGGTGTGTCGCCTAATATGCAAAGGAGTTCCTGCTACAAAAAGAGCCCTGAGTCAGCACTGAGCAGTTTGTTTTGGTTAATGGCATTGACTCACCAGACTCTGAATCATCATCTTAAATGGATGGAGAACAGTGACCAAACTGGCATTAAGAATCAAGTGAGGACAACATCTGATTTGCTGGTGTCATATTTGCCAAATATTCCAGTGCGTATTTCTGTTCTTGTGCAATTTTTTTCTCAGTATAAGTAGAATTCTTGGTAAATTGGAAGCTAAATATCAGGGAAGGTTTTGGCAATAGGTTATTGTCTGAAAAGCTGCTGTAGCAACTCCACTTGATAAGAGGGGGAAATGTAACTACAATTTTTACGAGCAAAGCTGTGTTCTTTTTTTTTATCTGCAAAAAAAGTGATACATAGTTATGATGAAATTTTGATAGTAGAAATGTCTGAGCAGCAGACCATGTGCATGCCTCTCACGGATGGCATTAAAACAGAACAGGAGATGGGGGAAGCACTGGAATAGTTGCCTGTTTTTCAAAAAGAGACCTGCACCGCTGAGATGATCCCCTTGAAGAGTTTAAAGTGAGTGAAATGGCTTCCCTTAGGTAGTCAGTCACCTTTATTGTCACGTAGTGAATTTGGCCTACTAAGTCTTTTTCATAGGTATATTTGGAGAAAGTTGATTTTCTAAGAGCCTGTACTAGGAAGTCATATGGGCCTTAATGAGAGCCAGTTTGGTGTAGTGGTTAAATGCGTGGGCTCTAATCTGGGGGAACCAGGTTTGATTCCCCACTCCTCCACTTGCACCTGGCTGGATGACCTTGGGCAAGCCATAGTTCTGATAAGAGCTGCTCTTGAAAAAGAGCAGTTTCTGTCAAGAGCTCTCTCAGCCCCACCTACCTCACAGGGTGTCTCTTGTGGGGAGGGGAAGGGAAAGGAGTTTGTAAACCACTCTGAGACACCTTTGGGTAGTGAAGGGGCGGGGTATAAATCCAATCTCTTCTCTCTTCTCTTCTTCTTACTAAGGTATTCTTTCCTTTTGATTCCTTCAAACTGCAAGTTTCCTTTACGAAATTAGTTATGTTTTGAATGGTTCAAATTATTTTAGATTTTATCCTTTAATGGATATGTGTGGCTAACACTCCGTTTGCTTTTTTGATAGACGAATATGTTAGTTTTACAAAGCTAATCTGGCAAACTGGATTTAAGCCAAACTCATTTATGTCAAACAGTGTTACCAAAGTGAATGGGACTACTCTAGAGTAAATATATCGTAACGACAAAGACGTTATTTTGTGGTGAATGTTGCTGATTTAGTACCCAGGAAGCTGTAAATAAAGTTTAAATAATTTTTTTCAAATGGAAACGGTATGAATTTTTCAGCAATATTTTTATTGTATATCTTTATTCCAAGAAGTGATTTTTTTTACCTGTGAATTTTTAAATTTAAACTTTCCCCAAATATAGGAAACTATATAAAAATCTGTGAAAGACAAAAATAGCACAAAATAATTGATACAATTATCACTCTTACATGTATAACTTTTACATATGTTATACACATGAAAAAAATTCCAGTCAACAGTTTCATTTTGTTTAACTTTATTTCAAAATGAAATGACTGCCAGTTTTGAGTAAATATGTGTTTATAATCTGTCAGGTTATCCATCAACATTAAAAAACAATATTTATTGAATCCGTCATCTGTTGGAAGAATTTTATGGGTTCGGTTCTTGCCAATAGCATTCTTGCTGACATTAACAAGTTATATACAAGGTACTTATAGGAAAATGCACATAATCTTATATTAAACCAAATAAAACCATCATTGGAGCATGTGCCATTTTTGTTTTTCATTTTTTTTCAGTTATTTCCTTAATCTGTTGTCAATATATTTTCTCAAGCAGTAGTGATCGTCAAAATTTCTTGGATGCTTTGAAGCTATCTGAGTAAATGAAATCAATTTTCAGTTATAATTCATTTATTAGAATATGAAACAATGTACATGACCCGGGCTTTTTTTGTAGAAAAAGCCCAGCAGAAAATCATTAACATAATAGGCCACACCCAACAGCAGAAACTCATTAGCATATTAGGCCATACCCCTGACAACACAGCTCATTAGCATATTAGGCCATACCCCCATGCCTGCCCTTGGCTTTTCTGGGCGTCCCGCAGCTGCGGGGAGCCCAAGCAAGCTGGCCCTTGGACAGGCCGGGGAAGGCATGGGGAGCCATTTAAATGCCTCCTCGATCCTTCCAGGGGGGCCCCTGGCCCACCCACCTCGAAGTCGCCGGGGGTGTGTGTCGCTCTCCAGGCCTTCGCTCTGTAGCCACGCACACAGAGGTTTTGGCTGTATTGGGCCTGGCCAACTCTGAAGCCAGCCAGAACTCCGTTCCTGAGCGTTCCTGCCCAAAAATAGCCCTGTGTAACATGACCATTTATAGGGGCATGACATGTCCAAAGGTTCAGAATTTATTTAAATTCCAGTGATTTTAATGGGAGAGCATTGCACACATTAAGAGTGTACTCTAAGCACAATTACACCAATGTAAAACCATTAACTTCAGTTGACAGGATATAACTCTGTTTAGGACTGCACAGTCAATCGGTGGGATTTAAAATTATTTACGAATATTAGATTGTGCCCAGTGCTACCAGTGAAATTATTGTATCTCCGAAGATAATAATATAGGTGTTAGTTGATCATTAGTTAGTTATCCAAAATTGTTTTAATTCTCTTGACTCTTTCACAGTTTATTCTCTATGCATAAAGAGTTGCCTCCTATTGGAATTCCACAGTTGGGCATATGTATACTAAAAAAAAGTGTAGGATCCAGTGCATTTTTTTCTCTTTTGGTTTCAGGGAGTGCAACATACCTAGTTCATATAAAGAATTCAAAACAATTTTTTTTTTACACAGAGGAGCCTTTGCTTGAGACCTACCTCAGAGAAGTAGGAGGAGTTAGAACTTGTACTGTAATGATGTATGGGAGATATTTATTGCTGTAAATCTTTAGTATTTATTTAAAAATCCTCTAAACTAAAACGAATCATGCAAAATACATGTATACATAATGTGAAAATGCTTCATTTCTTTCCTGATTTCCCCCCCTTTCAATTAAAATAATTATATCATCTCAGGATGAGAAGCATTAAGCTACTACATGGATTTGGTCAAATTATTATCTATACGTTTCTTTCTTTTTTAAATGAAGTAACACATCAGTCCCTTCTGAAGGCATTGTTGCTTGTTTGTTTCCTTTTAAAAGAATGGTTTGCAGAAAACTGAACAAAACACATGGTAGGTTAGGTCTCAGAATCAGGAGTTGAAAGCATGACCATGCTATGTGGATATTTAAGATATCCTCTTTCTTTGTGGTTAAATGTCGCCATAGGCTCTCCTTCAATATGACCACACAGATATATTGGGAACACTCACAGACAAGACACTTACTTGGTGGTCAGAATTATTTGTAATAATTTATAGTAGCACATAATCTCTTCTACCAGCAGGATAGACCATTCATATGCAAAGCCTACAATCACCACAAACTTGTAGGTATCCAAATGACATGAACAAGATCACTTTGTTTGCATCCTGTGATTTAAAATCTTGGACTCTGGTTTGCTGTTAGAAACCTGTGTGCAGGCCCGTGGCCAGAAATGCAGATCAGAAGAATCCATGACTGGCACGAGCTAGCAAGTTAGGGCAGGAAAAGGACTGTGTCATGCGTTTTAGAGCACAGCTGAATCAACTACTTTGTGCAGGAAGCAAAGTGCAAAGGGAAAGCCTGGGAAGGAGGCATGAGGGGGGAAAGAGACTGTGTCCCTCACTGGCAAAGCCTGGAAAGGAGGTGGAAGGAGGGAAGGAGAATCTCTCTCTCACTGGCAAAGCCTGGGAGGGAGGCAGGAGGAGGGAAGGAAATGCCCTCTCTCATTGGTAGAAGACTTGTGACAGATTTCACAACCCCTAGTGCTGATTGGAGGAGCATGGCAAATTGTTGGTGAGGCCACACCCCTTTGTGCACCACCATGGCTACGAGCCTACCTGTGTTTATTGGTAATTCAATGTCTGTCCACCTTAAGGTAATCTTGAAAATCTCAACTCCAGTTTTCTTATGGCCCCAAGAAGCACTCTTATGGCTAGTGTTGATGCACAGACCGGGGGGTTTGGCAACCCTAGGGGGTGGGGGCCGATGAGTACAGTGGTGGTGAGCACATCATTATTTACTCACTTTGTTATGAATGATTTATGATGTAGTGCAAAGTCTCTGCAAGAGATCATGCTACAAAGAAAGTTAAACGATAATCCATTTTGTTTAAAACCAAAAAGCCCCTTCCTTTATTGACACATGATGATCAGAGTCTTGTAAATGCATGAAAATCTCCACCCCCATATTGTACCACTTCCACTTTCCTGGGATGCAGTGTGCCAAATGAGAATCCCCCCCATCAATGTATCACCGTAAAAGTGTCTGTTTCTTCGTCTGAGCATAAAATGAGGCTTTGCTAACAGAGATCACAAAAGAAGGGTTTTTAAAAATTATTTTTGGGATGGATAGCCCATCTGATTCACAACACCAACGTCTCCCATTGAACTTATCCCTCCCCCCAAAAGCTACAGTTGGAAATATGTCCTCGTGTTTGGCGTTCTATCTTTATTCCTGTGACTGAAGTCACTTTAACTATGGGCAAAGAGATCAGGGAGCCCTCATTCAGAAACATCTAAGAGCTTTATGTAAAGACACAAGAAGATATTCTTGGGTTACTTAGTGGCCAAAATGCTAGCCATTGCTAGCCCCAGTCAGATTTGTTTCAGTGTTCTGGCTCTTAGCCCTTTTCCCTAGCAATTCTGGAGAAACCTCAAGATGTCCTCAAGTGACATAAAAAGAGGTTGAACCAGACGGACAGTGCATCAGGCAGCAATTTTTTTCCCAAGTGGCCTATAGACTGACAACTCTGTGTAGGCTGTTAGGATTGTATTTATCATTCTAGATAAGGAAATTCAAAACTGAAACCCAAGAATAGGGAAGCAGTAGTGGTGCTGCACAGAGATTATTTTATTTTACCATCTGACCAAACAGCTTCGGTGGCTGTTCGAGTCCCACCGCGGCCGGGGTGAGCTCCTGGTCCATGTCCCAGCTCCCGCCCACCCAGCGGTTCGAAAGCCCGTATGGGTGAGTAGATGAATTGGGTACCTGCTCCTAGAGCGGGGGGGCACCCTCCTTCCCTTCAGTGTGCAGTGGAGTGGCGGTGGCTGAGCGGCGGAATGGTGGCGACAGCAGCTGACGAAACATGGCAGCGGCAACGGCAGCGAATCGAGTGGCCTGGACAGAGATTGGTCCAGCGGGGCATGGCGCCGAGGCAACGTGGTAGGCCGGAGCCAATCAGGACAGAGGCCAGCTGCGGTAGCGCGCGCTGTCGTGCACTGAGGGTCCATCCCCGGAAGGAGTCACTGCGGTCAAAAAA
>NW_015173144.1:733405-734542 GCF_001447785.1 Gekko japonicus | reverse complement strand
CTCTTTCCCCCCAGTGTTCTCAAGGGCCAAACAGCTGTATGGGCACCAGCCCACTCTGGAAAATTGTCATGAGTCCACTTGCGAGAGGCAGCACACAGAGGCGGCAGCTGCTGCTACCCACCCCCTCTGATTCCAACCACCTTTGAACACGCCCCACCCGGGGCTAAAATAAAGCCCCCCAATAGAGCCCCCTTAATGCGCTACAGTGCTGCAGATCAGAAGAAACCCCTTTGTGCACCACCATGGCTACGGGCCTTCCTGTGTTTATTGGTAATTCAATGTCTGTCCACCTTCAGGTGATCTTGAAAATCTCAACTGCAGTTTTCTTATGGCCCCAAGAAGCGCTCTTATGGCTAGTGTTGATACAGAACTACCAGGATAGTGAATGGCACCATCATTTTTTGGAATATCTTTAAAAACAGACGTGTGTAAAAAACATAGTGTCAATTGGGGACACTTCAAAGCCATGCCAGTTTGTAGTTTGCCTGCCATTTGTTTGGTTCAGTTTGAAACAGGGTGAAGTGGACTGTTTATAAATCATATTGTTTTATGCAGGAATAACTGCTGTAGTTGTTTTGCCTCTGAAGATAAACATAGGCCAACTTGTTAGCATCCTATTTTCTATTTTAAAAAATTGTACCCTAAAATGTATTTTACAGTTGGAAATATGTCCTCGTGTTTGGCATTCTATCTTTATTCCTGTGATTGAAGTCACTTTAACTATGGGCAAAGAGACCAGGGAGCTCTCATTTAGAAACATCTAAGACCTTTATGTAAAGACACAAGAAGATATTCTTGGGTTACTCAGTGGCCAAAATGCTAGTCATTGCTAGCACCAGTCAGATTTGTTTCAGTGTTCTGGCTCTTAGCCCTTTTTCTTAGCAATCCTGGAGAAACATCAAGATGTCCCCAAGTGACATAAAAAGAGGTTGAACCAGACGGACACTGCATCAGGCAGCAATTCCCCCCCCCCAAGTGGCCTATAGACTGATAACTCTGTGTAGGCTGTTAGGATTGTATCTATCATTCTAGATAAGGAAATTCAACACTAAAACCCAAGAATAGGAAAGCAGTAGTGGTCAAAGCAATGGTATTCCCAGTAGTCATGTATGGCTGCAAGAGTTGGACTATAAGGAA
>NW_015173144.1:709358-733313 GCF_001447785.1 Gekko japonicus | reverse complement strand
AAAGAAATCAATCCTGACTGTTCCCTGGAAGGCCAGATAATGAAACTGAAGCTCGAATACTTTGGCCACCAAATGAGAAGGGAGCACTCACTGGAGATGACCCTGATGCTGGGAAAGATTGAAGGTCAAAGAGGACGGGGACGACAAAGGATGAGATGGTTAGACAGTGTCATCGATGCCATGAACATGAAATTGAGCCAACTTCAGAGGATGGCGGAAGACAGGAAGGCCTGGCGTGATCTGGTCCATGGGGTCGCGAAGAGTTGGACTCGACTGTGCGACTGAACAACAACAACAAAAGTGGTGCTGCACAGAGAATAATAAAACAGTGAGAAACTAAACCAAGATGGTGTGCTTGTTTCTGGGTTGCAGCATACACAGAGATTATGTAGGTTGCATCTCAGACAGGAAACCAGTCTATGTTGGTATCCAGTGTGGGGGGGTTTACTGTGGGGGACATAGTTCAGGGTCAGTATCCGTGGTTTTCGTATATTCACCCAAGGCTCAGCAGATACTTTGCTGAACTGGGTCCAAGGTGATTAATGTTGGGCAACTGTCCTTTTAGTACTGAGAACCATGTGTAAAAAGTTACCCCAGAAAATCAAGGGTTAGAGTACTCTAATCTCCATGCAGCAAGACTAGAGAAGATGCAAATCTGAAACGTCTTGAGCAGGGTTATTTTTGGGCAGGAACGCACCGGCTGGCTCACAAGTTGGCCATGCCCAGCAGGAACTCATTAGCATAATAGGCCACACCCAACAGCAGAAACGCATTAGGATTGGCTACATTAGGGGTGTGTGGCCTAACATGCAAAGGAATTCCTGCTACAAAAAACGGCCCTGGGTTTTGACAACAAACAAGGTAAACAGAATAAGAAGGAAAAAAAGGTGGGTGTGGCTGGATGACCACACTTCTGGTAACATGTGGGTGTGGCCTAATGTGCTAATGAGCTGTGCTGTCAGGGGCGTGGCCCAGTATGCTAATGAGTTCCTGCTGTTGGGTGTGGCCTATTATGCTAATGAGTTCCTGCTGGGCTTTTTGTACAAAAAGAGCCCTGGCAGCATGCTTGTGGATCTGTCCCCTGGGAGTCTGTATATACTGAATCGTAAAGGAAGCTTCATATTCTTTTAGGCGGTAGTAGCACATAGAAGTAAAAAATCCAGACAGTACCACTTCGTATAATCCGAATGGTGGTGATACTAGGTCTCTTGAAAAGCTTGGCTTTTGACTTGCTCCATCTCTGTCCTTCTGTTTAGCTGGTTTGATTCTTTGTTACTGAGTCCCTTGGCATATGCTACTATTAATAGCTGCAAGTAATGACTCACTCAACAGAACAGAGGAATATTTTAGATGTTTAGGCTAGATAATCTTGTTCTCCTGGTGGTTCACATATATCAGTTCTCTTTGCCTCTCTAGGGTAGCACATTATTTCTTTTTATAAATGGAGTTTTCAAGGGCAAATTAAAGTAGCTGTAATTTGAAAAAAAGTTTATATGTAGCTACCAGTCCTATAGTACCACTCGTTTCCATGTGTGGCTAGGGAGATAACATACATGCTAGACAGTGTAAAAGTGGCCTGCTTTCTAATTTTGCCTCAAATCCACACTAAATCTGACCATAAGGAAGAGAACTCTTCTGTTGTTTTTCACTCCCATGCTAATCAAAGCTGCTGGTTTTACACCTGGCTTAAAGGGAAAATACCAAACTGGGCAGTGACCCAACTAAATAGTGCGGTGTTTAAGAAAGTGGCAGGGCACCTTTATCAATCTGGAAGGAATACTGAGAGTGACATCAGAAACAAAGGTTTTATTGAGGGAATTATACAGGCAGCTCAGTTGGAGAATTAGCAGAGCAAAGAGCTGAAGCAGGAGCTGTCGTTATCCTTGCACGTCTGGCAAGAGTCCAGTTCCGAAGACAGGGGCCCAAGCATCCAGGCAGCAAATAATTCAGAAGTAATCCAAAGGAAAGAGCAATAGAGACATGTGACATGAATCAGCTCTCTGAAGCTACACAAACATGGACGGCACAGAGACATTCAGAGTGGACACCTCCAAGTCAATGCTCCCTCTAAGCTGTGGCACCCTGTGAGCACAAATTCCACTTTGTGAGCTACTGGCATCCAAGTGGTGAGCGAGTGATTTGGCTACTGCATAAATTAGTTGGCTCTGGAGCCATCCTTCCTGAGCTAAGACAGAAATCTGTGAGCCAGAGGCTAAGAAACTGTGAGCTAGCTCACACTAACTCAGCTTAGAGGGAACACTGCTCCAAGTATAAGGCAAGGCAACCATATTTGGGGAGAGTGTCTGGCTCAGTTATAGGGTAAGATGCTTTAGTCAAAAATTAAAAAAAATACTTGCTGGGTTCAAGGGGAAAGGCAAAGTGAGCAGTCAGATATATAATGTTTTTAGAAAAAGGAGAACAGGAGGATGCTCCAAAGACCTGGAAATGTTTATAAAACATGTAAGGGAAGGGAGGTATTAATGCAGGAAAGAGTTGTGTCGTGGAGACAGTCTTGGTTAACTGACTGAATATGGGCTTTTTATAAGCAATTCAAACTAATTCCATTACTGGAATGGTTTAACCTGTTTGTATGAAATACTAATATGAGTACAGTTGTTTTGTTAGGAGAATAAAGTCAGCAGGATCCTTTGAGAACACACATTAATCACTGGAGGTGTTGATTAATAGTCTGATAGTCATGTACAGGGCAAGGCAGAGATTCTCTTTGGAAAAGCTATTTTCTCAATAAATAGGACTAGGTGTTGCCCTATTAAGACATCTTGTTCTTTCTCTTTTGGATGTGATAATAGCTAGAAAGTTTGTTGCTTGGCCCACTGAGAATAGCAGAAAGAAACTGGTCCCAGAAAAATACAAGCCAAAATTGAGGATCAATGGCAATGCACCAGTACTTGTGGATAAGCTCTGTCTCTTCTTATTCAAGTAGACGAGAAGCTGTCTTTACTAATAATCAGATGGGTTCTCCTCCAATGTTTCATTGACTTTAATACTCAATATGAGTAAACTTTAGATTTTATTGGCTGAAATGAGATTTGGAAAAGAACCCTAAGACGGAACAAATTGCCCATAGGTAATTTTCTCCCTCAGTGGGTATCCTAGTACTTTGTACAAATCAGAAAATTCCCACTGCTGATTCATACCCTCCTCAGTTTTAGAGCTGAATTCATGCATAAACAGTGGAACATCTTGTTTTTTTAGTGCCATTGTGGCCAAAGTCATTAGCCATATAATTCATTGTCAATTTTGCAGTTTTGTTTTAAATAGAAGGTAATATATGCATTTTAAAATAATACTAGATACAGTGGATTTGAAGTACACCAAAGTGAATATCATTCTGTTGTTTGAAGAATTTGGTTTAATTCAACATAAAATTTATTAGAGAAGGTTAACTGCATGTTAAATTGCAGGTCTGAGTAGGGTGTTGTAGTCTTCCTAGTCAAACTGCTACTTGTATCTAGGCTTAATATGACAATCAGTGGGTGAAATAAATTTTCATTTTTACAGAGAATGCAGTTTCTTTATCAAGCTTAATCTGAACATTATGTTGCATAGGAAATATTGTTCATATGCTTTGATATCCCTGCAGGATTAGGATACATAACATTAGGATACTAACTTCTATAACCTTGCATAATTATGTCATTCCTAAAGTATTTTTAAAAGTTCGTATGAATATGGAATATTGGTCAGTGTTTTCAAATGAACTGATTCAACCACAGTCTTTGGACACTTTACTGATATCTAACCACATTGTTAGCAGTAGTTTACTGTGTTTAGATTAAGGACTAGAACTTGTGTTAGGGTTGTCTGCCTATGTGATATGGCAACTGGTCTTTTATATACGAAGCTGAGATGAATGAGAAATGTGAGTGTTTTGTAAGGAACCAACAGGAGCTTAGGAGGCAGGGACATGTGGGGGGACATGTGGGGGCTCACTGCATCATATGTGCCATGATGTTACTTCTGGGAAAACTTGGAAGTGATGTTGGGTAGTTTTAGGAATTGTTGAAACTCTGTGGTATTCAGCTGCTGCTTGCAAGCTAGCGGGGCTTTCCTAATTGCCTCACCGGTCAGCAATTTGCTGACCTGTGAAGAATGCACTATTAGGGATGCCATTTGCTTGATATCGGCCCCGGTCACATGGAGAATTTGCCGCGCGAAAGGCACGAATGCTGGGCGGATTTTCAGGGCGCGATCACACCGCAACATCTGGGAAGTGTAGCGCACCCGTGGCCAACCCGTGGCGTGCCGCCGAAGATGCGCAGTTAAAAAATAGCTGGAAAGATCTACTAGCAAATGGTTTGCCACGGGCTGCAAATGGACTCGTTTGGTGTGATCGTGCCGGCGTGTGCCTTTTCCCTCTGACCATCCTCTTTGCAGCGTGCTGAAGGATGAAACCCCGGTGTGCCACCGCTGCATCTGATCGCATAATGGCGGATCAGAATACGATGGCGCAAATAGCCACGCCTCCCCCCCATGTTTTCCGGCACGTGTCCTGCCAGGGTTCCCTTGTTGTCCTGCTGACATTCAGTGCAGCAGCATGTGTGTGTGTGAATGAGGGACAGAATCAGTGTTGCTCAACATGGTGACACTGTAGGATACCTCTACTGAGGAAGTTCCTAAAATGTGCCATGGCATGGTGATGTCACTTCTGAGTCTCCACCCATAAGTGATGCTGCCATGTTGAGCAATACCGATTTTCTCAGTTCCTGCCTCCCCCCCCATACCTGCTGCCAGTTGCCTATGAAGGGCTGGTAATCCTATCCACTACAGCAGCCAAGCCTTGAAATTACAGAAGTCTAATTCACCATATCAAGATCAGACCGGTGTGGAAGGGAAGAGACGCTGCTCATTTTATTTAAAGGGGCATGGAGTGTTATTGTCAATAGTTTCAGAAGAAGAAGAGGAGGAGGAGGAGGAGACTGGATTTATACCCTGCCCTTCACTTGGAGTCTCAGAGCGGCTTACAAAGTCCTTTCCCCTCCCCACAACAGACACCCTGTGAGGTAGAAGAAGAAGAAGAGATTGGATTCATACCCCGCTCTTCACTACCCAAAGGAGTCTCAGAGCGGCTTACAAAGTCCTTTCCCCTCCCCACAACAGACACCCTGTGAGGTAGAAGAAGAAGAAGAAGAGATTGGATTCATACCCCGCTCTTCACTACCCAAAGGAGTCTCAGAGCGGCTTACAAAGTCCTTTCCCCTCCCCACAACAGACACCCTGTGAGGTAGAAGAAGAAGAAGAAGAGATTGGATTCATACCCCGCTCTTCACTACCCAAAGGAGTCTCAGAGCGGCTTACAAAGTCCTTTCCCCTCCCCACAACAGACACCCTGTGAGGTAGAAGAAGAAGAAGAAGAGATTGGATTCATACCCCGCTCTTCACTACCCAAAGGAGTCTCAGAGCGGCTTACAAAGTCCTTTCCCCTCCCCACAACAGACACCCTGTGAGGTGGGTGGGGCTGAGAGAACTCTGACACAAACTGCTCTTTTTCAAAGACAGCTGTGCCAGAGCTTGTGACTGACCCAAGGTCACATCAGCAGGTGCAAGTGGAGGAGTGGGGAATCAAACCTGGTTCTCCCAGATTAGAGTCCCCCGCACCTAACCACTATACCAAACTGACTCTTAAGCAGGCCTGAGTCCAGGACTATTTCACCTTCTTGGCCTGTTCCCAGATAACTGTTGTGGGTGCTTAGTTGGTGATATATAGATACTAATAGAACTACCTGAAGGACTGTCTCCTCCCGTACTATGCAGCCCAGCAGTTACGATCTGCCTCTCAGGCCCTGCTCTCTGTGCCCCCTCCAGAGTGATGTGAGTTGCAGCAATAGACATGGCATTTTCTGTGGTGGCACCGCACCTTTGGAAAGCCCTCCGCCTTGAGGTTCAACTTTCTTTTAGGTGCCAGGCCAGGCCAGGCCAGGCCAAATCACATCTCTTTGCCCAGGCATTAAATCAGGGTTTTTTTAAATAAAAAAATTACCAGCTTTTGAGTGGTCCGCTTCTCTTTTATGGCTAGTTGTTTTGCTACTTATGTTAGGGTTGCCAGGTGCTTACTGGCTGCCAGCAGGGGGCTCCAGGATGCTTTCAGGGATCCTCTGGCACATGTGCTGCAATGACGTCACCCGGAGGTGATGTCATCACGCCGGAGATGGTATGCGGGGGATGCTCTAGCATTTGGGCAAAACCCCCTCTATGGTTACCATAGAGTTTTTTACCCAAATACTAGAGCATCCCCCGCGTGATATGCCTGGCACAATGATGTCACCTCTGGGTGATAGCAGTTTCGGTTTCAGTACTTTTAGATCAAATCAGTCAATCCTAAAAATAATCAACCCTGACTGTTCCCTGGAAGGCCAGATAATGAAACTGAAGCTCAAATACTTTGGCCACCAAATGAGAAGGGAGCACTCACTGGAGAAGACCCTGATGCTGGGAAAGATTGAAGGTCAAGGAAGACGGGGACGGCAAAGGATGAGATGGCTAGACAGTGTCATAGATGCAACGAACATGAAATTGAGCCAACTTCAGAGGATGGCGGAAGACAGGAAGGCCTGGCGTGATCTGGTCCATGGGGTCGCGAAGAGTCGGACTCGGCTGTGCGACTGAACAACAAATGGGTGACATTATTGCACTGGGCACATCGGGTGCAAGAGAGCTGTCTGGGGGCGGATTGAAGCCCCCCAAAGCAGGGAACTCCCACTGACCTTTGGGTCTGGCAACCCTAGCTTATGTCCAGTGGCTTGTTTTTAATGGCTTGTCTTATGGTAACTTTAATTGTGAGTGGCCTTAAGTAGGACTCTGAAGAGGCTGCATAAATGTATCCCAAATAAATAAATAATCAATACTGAGACATAAACTTCCTTAGAAGTTTTCATCTGACTGGGAAATCTTTAAAAAAAAATATTTGGAAAGGCTGCACTTTCTCAGTGGGGAGAGAACTCTATGTATGATCAGAGGTATCTGTTTGATTTATCTAACATGGAGCGAGTGCTCTGAAAGCAGTGTTCAGATACGAGCCGTGTCTCAAACGAAACTTTGGCAGGCAGGGAGGCAGAGGTAGGATTTACTTAATAGGGTGTGTACATAACACATGCTTGGGAAATGGTTTGTGAATTTAAACGGAGACCACAGGCAGCTGCTGTAGTTTTACTGCAGCTACGTAATGCAAATAACACAGTAAACAGCAAGCCAATATGGTCCATATTACTGTCTCTAGTGAACAGCATAGTAAAATAGTTAGGGAAGTAAATTGCTCGCACACTGACTTGGATGGCCCAGACGGGCCCATTTTCATCAGACTCTGGAAGCTAAGGAGGGTCAGCCCTGATTAGTATTTGGATGGGAGGACCACCAAGAGAGTCCAGGCTTGCTACGCAGAGGCAGGCAACGGTCAAACCACTTCTATTCCTTTCTTGCCTTGAAAACCCTCTGGGGTCACTGTAAGCTGGCTGTGACTTGATGGCATGTTATGCAGTAGGGTTGCCAAGTGGAACTTACCTTGGCGGCGGGGGACTCCCGGGTGGATACCGGAGTGCGCGCGGATACCGGAGAGCAACGCGTAGCGTCACATCCTGGCGACGGCGGTGCAACGCGTATCGCTGTCCCCCGTGGCAGGGATCCTGTAAAGACGCACGGATCCCCCGCCGCGGCTTGGCAGCCCTATTATTCAATTAATGAATGCCAAATTTACACAAATTTACACACATGGGGAAAAATGCATGTGATATGTGCTTGCAGAATCATGCTATGAGATCAAGAATTAGACGGGTTTAGATTTGCCTAAACAGAGCTATCATGTAGTAATTGTGTGTATGGATGCAATGGCACTATATAATGTTAAAAATTAGAGGAAAAATAAGAAGGCTCCTGTTTTTAATGTGAAGATGTGAGAGAATTATCATAAAGTGGTTTCATGCGTCTTTTATGCACACCACTTGTGTCTGTTTAATCTTTCACATGAGAAGCTGGAAGTACAGTGACAGATCATCATATTGTGTAATTGTAAGGCTCAGAACACACAAACAACTGCTGATGTTCTGTGACATATTTGCAGTAATGGATCGCTGTTACATTTCTGAATGTGCATTTTGGCTTCTTAACTGATTGTGCCCTTTATAATATAATTCTCAGTAGAATTCTCAGTCTATTGAAATATGTGGGCTTACAAGGGTGTTACCTTTTTTTTAGGATTGCACTGTTAACCAATATGTCTAAATCACAACATGGTTCCATCTGTGGATATTTAAATCCAGAGACCAAGGCCATGGACAGAGAAGACAGATCTTTCTACAAACCCCACTAAAGTCCCAAATTTTCAGAAAAATCTGAAATCTAAAAAATCTCCAAACGTTGGAGGGTTAAATCTCCCCCCCCCCAATAGAAGTAGTGTCTGTAAGAAATGAATGCCTCCAGTGGGTATTGCTAGACAACCACAACAGTATTTCCACCTTCAAGCCTTGGTTTCTGTCAGTAAAGGATAGGGCTCTTTCCCATGCAATTTTGGCCTTTGAGTGGAGGACTAATCAGGGTGAGGAGGACCACCAGCAACCTCCAGCGGTCCCCCCCCCCCCAGCTCTCATGAATCACCCAGGCCTGCCTCCTTGCTACTATTCAATGACAGCCACATCACAAAAGGCAATGCGTGTGGTGCTTAGAGTTTCAGACTAGGAACTGGGAGACCCAGGCTCAAATCTGCAGTGTGCCATGGATGGTCAGTGGGTGACTTCAGGCCAGTCACACACTCTCAGCCTAATGTACCTCATAGGGGTGTTGTGAGGATAAAAAGAAGAAGAGGAGAATGATGTAAGCTGCTTTGGGTCCCCATTGTGGAGAAAAGCAGAATATCAATGAAGTGAATAAATATAGCTAAAAGTGTTAGGTGGCGTAAATAGTGGGTGGGTGCGTGGGAAGGAGATATGGATGCAGGTAAAGAGGAGAGGCTATGGAGCTTTCAGGAAAGGGAAAGGAAATATTGGGGGAGGGGAAAATGAAATGCCCCTCACTAATTCTTGCTAATTTTCAACATGGCCCCATCTGTAAATGTTTAAAGCAGGAGAATGGAGCCAAGAACAGACAAGACAGATCATTCTACAAACCTGAGAAATGCCCCAAAGTTGCAGAAAAATCTGAACAAAAATACTTTGGGGGGATTAACCTTCCAAAATAATAGAAGTGCTCTGTAAAAAAACCCAGATTCATTCTGCAGTGGCCATTGTGGGGATTGCTAGGCAACTACAATGCTGCCATCCTTCAAGCCTTGGTTTTAGTCAGTTATGGCCAAGGGAGGGGGAGTGCCCTTTCCAGGACTGTTTTGACCTTTGAGGGAGAACTCATTGGGGCCAGGCCCACCAACAGTTACTAGCTGGCCCAGCTTCTTGCTACTACTCAGCAGCAGCCACAACACAAAAGCCAGTGTGGTGTAGTGGTTAGAGTTTCAAACTAGGTCTGAATGTTTGGTGTTACTGGGTGACCTTGGGCCCAATCACACACTCTAAGCTTAACCTGCCTCATAGGGTTACTGTGAGGAGACAATGAAGGAGGGGATAGAAAAAGAAGAGATTGGATTTATATCCTGCCCTTCACTCAGTGTCTCAGAGCGGCTTACAATAACCTTTCCTTCCTCTCCCCACAACAGGCACTCTGTGAGGTAGGTGGGGCTGAGAGAGCTCTGAGAGAACTGCTTTTGAGAGAACAGCTTTGAGAGAAGTGTGACTGACCCAAGGTCACCCAGCTGGCTGCATGTGGAGGAGTGGGGAATCAAACCTGGTTCTCCAGATTAGAGTCCACTGCTCCTAACCACTATACCAAACTGGCTCTCAGTTAATAACGTAAGCTTCTTTGGGTCCCCATTGTGGAGAAAGGTGGGGTATAAATGAAGATTAAAAAGTAAATTATAAATACAGCTTATATGGGGGGGGGGTTTGGTCATTCAATGGGTGGGAAGGAGAAAAGGAGGTATGGGAAAATGAGGATATGGGGCTGCCAAGTGAAGAGAAAGAGGGGGGAGGGGGATACAGGTGAAAGCAAGGTCCCCTACAAGGGCTTGCGGGTTCTGCACTGCCCAGTGAGGCCCAGCCCAACCCAACCCAAGGAACAGAACTTCACAGGGTTTATTCATGGAGAGGCTTCTGGGGGAAGGAAGGAGAGAAGGTGGGAGATAAGGGGGCTGGTGGGGGGGAAGAGCGAAGGACGCAGGCGAAGCAGAGAGGCTGTGAGGGATATTGGAAATGGTGGGGATACTGGGGAAAAGGAGATGCCCCTTGCAAGTCTGTGTGGGCCCCCAGCTTTTGTACTACTATTACTTTTGGTTTAGTTGTGAGCCTATGATGGATGCTGTGAAGGAAAATAGAAACACATCAACACGTTCTCTCCAATGGACTGTGTTTGATGACGTGTTGGAATCCTACAGTCCATTCAGCAGGTTAAGATCCTCCTCACAAGCTCTCCTCTCTATGCTCCTGCTTTAATAGGTGAGATGGGTGATGACCAGAGATGGGCATTTTTCAGTGATGGCATCTTGTCTGTGGATACCTTTCCCCTTGTTCTCTGCTGAGCACGATCGAAAAGGACTTCTCGTCTTGTAAAGACATAATTATCTGACTTTTGGCTCGGAACTAGAGCATACAGCACTTCTTCTAGCCACACAGGAGAGAGGTAACACATGAGCTGACTACTCCTCACCAACACCTGGTCATGCAGAGGCTCTGCTTGACAGCTGCTTGTTGTAAAAACAAACAAGAAAAAAAACCCAGCATCAACTTGAAACTTTCAGACCACGTGTCGTTTTCCCTAATGCACCAGGAGCAATGAGTTGCAGAGTGTGGGAATACACCAGAGTTAAGGCCCTGTATACATTGGAGTCTGCCTCCTTCCTTTTGTTGAATCATAGCCTTTTAAATTAAACCCTTTGTCATACCCCAGAGATGTAAGGTGCTTTAAAGGGCACCGGGGAGTCCCCGGGATCCTGACAGCTACTTGTTTTCTCAGGGAAGAGAGCTATAAAATGCACCGAGGGGGTCAGGAAGATTACAGAGATGTGTTTCAGCAGAGAGATAACCATTTGCTCTATCTGCTAGGAAGGTCAAAGTGGATAACTATTGTCAAACATGATCTGGATATGAGATGTGTGGGATGTGTGCTGTGGGTTGATTGGGAGATCGGGGTTCACCCTAAATCTGGATTGGGTGCAGTGTTCCCTCTAAGCTGAGTTAGTGTGAGCTGGCTCACAGTTGTTTGGCCTCCGGCTCACACATTTTTGCCTTAGCTCAGGAAGGATGGCTCCAGAGCAAAGTAATTTATGCTGTAGCCAAATCGCTCACTCACCACTTTAATGCCAGTAGCTCACAAAGTAGAATTTTTGCTCACAAGACTCCACAGCTTAGAGGGAACATTGATTGGGTGTGATGCTTCCCACCAGAAAAAGCATGAAGGATTAAAAGATTTGTAACATCTGTTAGTTTTTTTCAAATGCTGGAAGTTGGATTCCCCTTCATGGAGCAGGTGAGGGTCAGGATATGCATTTGTTTCACAGACATCTGGGGGGGGGGGTGTTGGAAGTAAATCTTTTGTGTTACATTTAGCTTAGTGTTGTATTTTTACTGTTCTTTTCCTTATATCTGTAACCAGTAGGCTTGACAATACGTAAGAGGAGCTCATTGGTCCATCTAGTCCAGCATCCTGGTGCTCCAGCTTCATTTGTAGAAATAAAGTTTTCCAATTTAAGAGAGCAGATGGTGATTCAAAATCCTCCTTGCACATCTTAATCATTTGCTCATGTTTAGACACGCACACACAGGAGAAGGGCTGACGTAATTGGGGAACTCTGCCCTTTGCACATGCTCAGAGGCAGCCTTTACTAGTGTTCCTCAGGTCCCTGGTAACGAGAGGCTGGATTTTCATTTTGGGGTGGTGGCATGAAGAAGAGGAACAAATTTTATATGCACATAAACACACAGCTCACATGGGCTTATGACACCCTCTTGAGTATCATTTCCGTGACTCTTCATATCAGCAAGGACATATAGAGAAGTGACTTCTTACACCAGAGACTCCTCAAATGCCCCAGGCTAGAGAATTTTTCCAGAAGATTTATAATAACAGGCTGTTTGTTAAGGGTAGCTGTCAGTGGCTGGGGCTAAAGAAGTTTGGGGTATTTTTTTTAAAAAAATTAGTGAACAGCTATAGTGATAGAACTTATTATTTCGAGGCATACCTTTACATTTATTAGAGAACTGGTTTCAGCTGGTAGCTTGAGGACTTTCCCTAGGAGAACTTTAGTTCTAGAACAAGGCTTAGAGACTGCTGTATAAGACATTTTTGTTGTCATTCATATTAAAGCTGCTTTAAGCCAGGGGTGTCAAACATATGGCCCGTGGGCCGGATCAGGCCCTCGGAGAGCCCCAATCAGGCCCACAAGGCCTTGGCTGTTTCCTACTTCCATTTGAAGTTGTGCCGCTGCCACTGCCATGTTACAACTTGCTTTACCAGTCTCTGTCAATCACACAGAAGAGAGAGATGGGCAGGCCTTGCCTGTGCGATTGAGACAGTTTGGTAAAAAAAAAAACTGGCTGAGGCTCCTCCCCCTCCTCCCGGGGGAAGGAGGGAACAGCCAGAGTTGGCTTCCTCGCCAGGCTGCAGGAGACAAAGGGAAGCCTTTCTTTCCTTCTCCTGGTTGAGGCTTCTCTCTGAAGGGAGGGAGGGAGGGAATGAGGGAGAGTTTGCTTTGCTGAGCTGCCTCACTTGCACGGGAGAAATTTCAAGCACCTTTAAGATCGACAAAGTTTTGTTCAAGGTGTGAGATTTTGTGTGCCTTGCTACAGTGTGTGTGTGGTTTTTTTGTTGGGCTCTTTATGCCAGGGTTCCCTCCCCCTTTTCACTGTATTCATGTCCTCATGATCTGGTCTTTCTCAGTAAGAAAGCAATGTGAACTATTTTAGAGGAGGAATAACAAGAAGTCACTGAGGTGGATTAGACTGAGAGTGTGTGTCCTGACCAAGTTCACCCCCTTCGTAGGAAGTTATAGTTACTTCTCTGGGGAAGAGTATAGTTTTATAGACAAACACATGGAAATCAGTCTGTGTCAGGATGCCTTCTCATGTTCTTGACCAGCACATGAAGCAATTTATGTACAAAAGGTTGCAATGCCCAGCCATTTCATGTTTTCCCCTGGGTCCTAGGTTAGGAACACTGAGCATGAGATTTTTGTAATATAAACGTCAATAAATCAAATCTGCAGCTTACAGATAACACACCTGAACAGCATACTCAAGATTGCTACAGAACAGACATTTTGATGCAATAATTTAGAGCAGAGGAGTCAGTTATCAGAGACTGTTAAATAGACAAAATATTGCAAGAGTGCTCATGTTCTAAGCATGTTTTATTTAAAGTTTTAAAAATCTTTTATTGTGTTTGTCTGTGTCATTTTATAAAGCTGATATCTCTGCTACCTGGCATTACATTTTTTGACACACATGGCCCGGCCCAACAAGGTCTCATTTATGTCAGATCTGGCCCTCATAACAAATGAGTTTGACAACCCTGCTTTAAGCCATTCCTAATTCTGGTAGTCTTATCCGTGGACCCACAAATGTTACATAGGGTACTAGACTAGTTTTAATAGTTGTGATGTCCTGTAGATTTATCAGGTTGCAGCTCTTTGTGGTGTCGTCTGCCCTGACACAATAGGAAGCTCTTCATAGACTGCTTATATTCAGTACAGTCTGAATGGGATTGAAGTGCTATGTGTGAAGAGAGGGTAGAGCAGCCATGGGGCTGTGTGTGTGTGGGGGGACTGGTTCAGGAAAGGATTTGCTGAAGAAGTGGGGTTTTCTTCCCAATAGTTTCTTGCTTCACACTGTTTTGAACAGGGTAAGCTGTTTGTTTTTCCTGGCTTGACTGCCTTTGTGATGGTGGAGCCTGCAGCTGATTCCCAGTTCTGAGGTGTTATCGGAACAACAGGAGGTCTTAATTTGCTCAGGATCACTGGGCATGGTTAGCCCTTTTCTGTCTTCACACTTATTTGCATTGTTGCCATAAGCACAAAGGCTTTCAGATGCAAATGTTTCTTGCACTGTTCTTTCGCTGTCCTGAACTTTCTCCTTTTCTTAAAAAAAATTATATATAAGTGTGTGTGTACAAGCTGAATGCAGGGGCTGAGATTGTCTCTCTCTCTGTGTGTATTTAACCTTCAGGCTTAATTGTGTAACCCATTATAAAATGTTGATGCTTTGTTCCTAAACTCTCTACATGGGGTGGTGTGCATTAAAGTGTATTTATACTTTTTTGGATTAATTAGTGATGACCTTCTGAACTGCTGTCCTTGTTTAATTGGGGTCTCCAAAGCACTGTAATGGCATAAATAATCTGATAATGAGTTTCAGAGCGGGTTTCAAACGTACATAATAGCTTTGCATTCAAAACGGCAAATGAGATTTGTTGACTCTATACTGGGTTATGCCTGGCATTGCCCCCACCCAGTGTCCTGGGCTTTTAAAGGAGAGCTCAGATGTTTAAAAAGATGCACTTCAGCCCGCAAATTAATTGTTAACCAAGAGAAAAAAAAACTTCATTTGCTGTATTTGTGTGTCAGACTGCTGCTAAAGCACAAGAGGAGGAGGAACAGAAATAGAGAGTCAGCCCTGGCTATAATAGAGATGATGCAATTAGATACATCTGTTTGGGAAGAAATGGGCCAACCAAAATGGGAAACAATATATCATAGCAATAAAAGGGGGGGGGGAATCCTTGTTGTCTTGTTAGTCATCATTCAATATTGGGTTATGTAAGAAAGTTGGAGGGAAACGATGATAGAATCGTAGACAAATGACTGCATCCAGGTGCCCACTCTTCGGTCTAAGAGCCTGGGCAGCCCCTTGGTTTACTGAGGGGCTGCGGACAATGAAAAGACAGGGAGATGGCTAGAGCCAGGGCTATTTTTGGGCAGGAACGCACAGGAACGGAGTTCCGGCTGGCTCCTGACTTGGCCATGCCCTGCAGGAACTCATTAGCATAATAGGCCACACCCAAGAGCAGAAACTCATTAGGATTGGCTACATTAGGGGTGTGTGGCCTAACATGCAAAGAAGCTCCTGCTACAAAAAAAGCTCTGGGTTTTGACAACAAACAAGGTAAACAGAATAAGAAGCAGGTGTGTGTGGCTGGATGACCACACTTCTGGTAACACGGGGGTGTGGCCTAATATGCTAATTAGCTGTGCTGTCAGGGGTGTGGCTTAATATGCTGATGAGTTTCTGCTCTTGGGTGTGGCCTTTTATGCTAATGAGTTCCTGCTGGGCTTTTTCTACCAAAAAAAGCCCTGGCTAGAGCAGTTGTGGAGAAAGACTTGGGACGAATCCAACAAGGCACAGGCTAAAGCTTGTTTGAAAGACTACTCTGTGGTGGTGATGACAGCAAAGCAACTATATTTTTTTTTTACCATAATTGCATTCAGATAGTGTAGACCTGCATAACTCTTCTGGATGGTCGGGAGCCTATTGGGTTCTGGCTGACAGGAGGAAGTGGACTACTCTGCAGCCTGCTGTGATCATTTTGCTAAGTACTTTGCAGATAAAAATGGCCACATCTGTCCTGACTTGGACTGTGTGTTAGCTGCAACAGGATTGGATGGTCCCAGGGTGTTCATTTGTCCAGTTGTGTGGGATACCTTCCAGCTGGTGCATTATGAAAACGTGGACAGGATTCTTGGAAGTTTGAGACTGATCACTTGTTTGTTCGACCCTTGTCCCTAATGGCTGCTTAAATCTGCGAGGGGGGGGGCTGCCAAAGTTGGTGTGGGAGACAGTAAACGCCTTCCTGAGAGACAGGGTGATCGCTGCTGCCTTGAAGCAGGCACTGGTGCATCCACTCCTAAAGAAACCTAGTGTGGACCAGGACAGTTGAATAAACTTTCAAATGTACCACGCTGGAGCAAGGTGCCTGAACAAGTGGTGGCTGGCCAACTTCAGAGATTCCTAACTGAAACTGGTTGCTTAGAACTGTTCCGGTCTGGGTTCAAGCTTGATGATGGGACTGACATGGCCTCGGTCATCCTGGTTGATGACAAGCACAAGGAGATGGACAAGGGGAGTGCAACCTTATTAATTCTCCTGCATCCTTGAAATGGTTGGTCTCATTCCTCCAAGGTTGGGGACAGAGGGTGGTGCTAGGGAAGACATCATGACCAGTGTTCCCTCTAAGCTGAGTTAGTGTGAGCTAGCTCACAGTTTTTTAGCCTCCGGCTCACACATTTTTGCCTTAGCTCAGGAAGGATGGCTCCAGAGCAAACTAATTGATGCAGCAGCCAAATTGCTCGCTCACAACTTTAATGCCAGTAGCTCACAAAGTAGAATTTTTGCTCACAAGACTCCACACCTTAGGGGGAACATTGATCATGACACCCTTTGATGTGTGGTGTCCCCCAAGGGGTATTATCATATGCAGAGCTTTTTTTTGTACATAAAGCCCAGCAGGGCCTCATTAGCATAATAAGCCACACCCAAGAGAAAAAAATCATTAGCATATTAGGCCACACCCATGCCTTCCCTTGGCTTGCCAGGGCAAGCCCCCCCTTGAAGGGAAGGCAGTTTAAACTGCCTTCCTTTGGGTTGCCTGGGCATCCCGCAGCCGTGGGGCGCCCGGGCAAGCCTCCCCAATCCTTCCAGCCCCCCCGACCCGCCTGCCTCAGAGTCACTGGGGGGGTGTCGCTCTCCAGGCCTTCCCTCTGTAGCCACGCATGGAGAGGTTTTGGCTGTAGTGGGCGTGGCCAACTCCGAAGCCAGCCGGAACTCCGTTCCTGTGCGTTCCTGCCCTAAAATAGCCCTGATAATAGGTTGTAATTCGCCCTGAGCCATGCGGTAAATAAATAAATCTCTCAGTGGCTTTAGATTGTGGTATCTTTCTGGATTGTTTTTTGGGACTGTAACCGGGAGGCACTGTTCTACAATGATTCTGGTCCTGCCTCAAGAGCAGGTTTCAGAGTGTGGTGCTGGGAAACTGCTGCTCCGTCCTTTGGCCTTTGGCCCATGGGGTTCATTATTCAAAACCGTTTTATGCTCCCTTTCGACCCAATCAGGGTCCACAAAGTGGCAAATAGAAAAAAACCCCATTAAAACATTTAAACAATTAAAATATAATTACAAAATTCAGTTAAATCACATAAACAACACTAGAATGAGGGTCGATAGCTGTTATTGGGGGTATGCTGTTGAAAGACACCAATAAAGGAACCTGACAAATCTCCCTGGGGAGAGTTCCGAAGTTTTGGTACCACGGCTGAGAAGGCCCTTTTCCAAGTTGCCACTCATCTAGCCTCAGATGGTGGGGGCAGCCAAAGTAGTGGCTCTGAGAATGACTGGAGTTAGCGGGTAGGTTTGTATGGGGAAAGGCAGTCTTTAAGGTATGCTGGCCCCAAGCCATATAGGGTGTTAAGGGTCAATACTAGCACCTTGAATTGACCCCAGAAGCAAATTGGAAGCCAGTAGAGACAGAACAAAACTGGAATGATTTGGTCCCCAAGACCCACTCCAGTGAACACTCTAGTCACAGCATTCTGAACCATATAGCTTCCTGACAGTCTTCAAGGGCAGCCCCATGCAGAGTACGTTGCAGTAATCTAATCTAGATTCTACCAGGGCATGCACCACAGTGGCAAGATCTTTTCTACCTAGGAAGGGCCACAGCTGGCTCACCAGCTGAAGTGGCTAAAAAGCAACCCTGGCCACTGCTGCCACCTATCCAATAGGACGCCTGGGCCCCAAAGCACCCCAAACGATGAGCCTGCTTCTTTAGGGGGAGGGCAATCCCATTCAGAAGAGGAGATAACCCATTACCCGGGTCAGACCTTCCCGCTAGGGTTGCCAAGTCGAAAACCGTCGGGAGCAGGGGACTCCCGTCGGGCGTCCTATGCGCACACCGCACGCACGTCACCAGAAAGTGACGTTATGACGCCGGGCACGCTGGGGGCAGGGCCACGACCATCTGAGGGGGAAACATAGAGTTTCCCCCTCGGATGGTCATGGCCCCTCCCCCAGCATGCCCGGCGTCATAACGTCACTTCCTGGTGACGCGCACGCCGGGGTGGGGTTCCCCCTGGGGGCCAATCCGCCGCCGCCGGGGAACGGGCCTCTGGGGCGGGGGTTTCCCCGCCCCCCCAGGGACTTGGCAGCCCTACTTCCCGCCACCAGTAGCACTTCCATTTTGTCATGATTACGTTTCCACTTGTTAGCCTGCATTCATTCCAAAACTGCCTCCAGGCACCTGTTCACAGTTTCCACAGCCTCCCTGGGATCAGCTGGTAGCATGAGATAGCGTGTCGTCTGCATATTGGCTGGCCTTGCAGGTCCACCGCCGGGCCCCTGATGTCAGGGGGTGTGGCATATGCTAATGGGTTATGCTAATGAGTTCCCCTAGCTCTTTTTCTACGAAATGACCCCTGTCTGTCTGTCTTCTCTCACCTGCTGGCTGGGGATGTGCCTGGGGTAGTGGAATGGGGAAGGGGATGGTGCCACGATAAATAGGGTGTGGAACAGGGGGAGATACAGTGGTAGGAGAAGAACAGGCCAGGTAAGGGGAAGGGACAGCAGGCATTTGTGTGCCATTGCCCTTTCTGGTTCTTCTTCCAGCCAGGGTGATGCTGGTTACAGTATCAACACCCCACTGGGCTTTAATGTCTCACTTTTCACTGCCAGGTCAGTTACAGGTAAAGTGGCAGTCACCCATGATTTAATTCTGGATGGCAGGCCTGATCTGACATTTATCACTGAGGCCTGTTTCGAAGTTACAGTTGGTACAGAATGCTAGGCCAGAGGGTTGTCTGGAATAGGTCCATTCTGATGATACGCATGGCAGATTCTTCGAGAATATAAACCCTAAAAGATGGCAGGTCTACCGAGTGCTGTCTCACAAGCCCAATCACTTTTAAAATACATCTTGATTTATTAAAGAATTAGTGCCTCAAAGCATCTTAAAGGTAAAGGTAAAGGTTCCCCTTGCTCGAAAGCCAGTCGAGTCCGACTCTAGGGTTGCGGTGCTCATCTCCGTTTA
This sequence comes from Gekko japonicus, assembly GCF_001447785.1. NCBI lineage: Eukaryota > Metazoa > Chordata > Lepidosauria > Squamata > Gekkonidae > Gekko > Gekko japonicus. Next base: position 714,251 of record NW_015173144.1, on the reverse strand, counting down.
AAAGCCGAAGAGCCAGCGCTCTTAGTAACTATTGCGTACTTTTAACTTATTTCTCCCAGGATCCAGAGGATTAAATAGGGGGGCACAGAACTCTGGTATATGAAGGAGATGCTGCTATGGTGCTCATCTCCGTTTCAAAGCCAGCGCTGTCCAAAGACGTTTCCGTGGTCATGTGGCTGGCATGACTAAACACCAAAGCGCACGGAACGCTGTTACCTTCCCACCAAAGTGGTACCTATTTATCTACTTGCAATTTCTTGCTTTCGAACTGCTAGGTTGGCAGGAGCTGGAACTAGAGATGGGAAGTCACTCCGTCATGTGGCACTGGAGTCATGTGGCACTGGGGTCTCGAACTGCTGAACTACTGACCTTCCACAGCCTGCAGTTCAGCATCTTAACCACTTGAGCCACCGCATCTTACAGTAGATTAATAAAATACTGATAATGAAACAGTACATTCCTAGCTAGCTTTAAGTACTGTAAAGTGGTAGGGAGAGGTCCCAAAAATCCTTTCAGAACGAACGAACTAACTAACTAACTACAGAACTAGAAAAAATTAGAGGCAGACAAAAACATTGTGGTAGTGATATACTGGGAAAAACGACTGCAGTATTGTCTCTTGATGTGAAATATAACGCATGCTTCCATCTTTCATAATTATCAGTTGCAAATAATTCATTTGGAGTAGTACAGGTTTTAAATCCAAGCTCTAGTACCTTGTATTCATTTCTGTTTTCAGGGTAGCATTGCTGGTATCTATGCCCATGTCCTGGAAAGAAAACAAGGCCTTTGCAACAAAGTGCCTTTTGTTTTCACAAGAACTAAAACAGCTGCATGCAGACCAAACAATAAAAATAAACTCCTGCCGAACTACCTTCTAACACACAGGGGTTCTGGAGAGAGGAAACCAGGGATATTTAGAGGCATAAAGTGACTCATTGTGCTAGCAAAAGAATGTTATAAGGCAAGCACTGTGGCTTGGAGTTGCATCTGTTACCTTTCCAGGCAGTACTGAGGGGCATTTAGAAAGGAAGAAAAAAAAGAGAAGTTAAATTGAATAATGCTTTATACCGATTGTGCTCGAGTAACCTTCACACAGTCACACAGCAAGTTAGACAAAAGAACTTGGATCTGGTCCCACCAACAGTCTATGAAGAATTTTACCTTACTTTTTAATGTTCTTTGTACTGATTTCCAGCTCAGCTTTGAATAAGTGCACCTAATTTTTTCCCTATGAACATAATCTGCGCTATGTAACTAAAATAATATTTCAAAAAGACGTACTACAACAACTTGCCTTTAAAAAAAATCTTGCAGCATTGTCCCATGCTTGCTTTTCTGATAGTTTTTAGAATTCAGTAATGGGCAGTGTTGCTATGTGAGACAGAGAACAAAGAAATATCTGTTTCCCTTGATATTGGCTTCCTGGAAACAAATTCTATGTAAATTGTTAATCTATTATGGGTGAAAACAAAGCTTTTTGTAACTTCTTCATTGATGGTTCAAAGTGCCTCAACTGGCATTAATAGTGAAAAAGATAGTTTTTAAAATATTTCAACAGTTTTTCCTTTTGTGTTTTCAGGTCAGTTTCATGAATTCAAAAGACATTTACCAGTGATTTCTGGGTGACGGGGTTGTGTATTTGTAAGTACTGATATATTTTACTATCTGTTTGTACCTGACACAAAGCAATTTTTATGTACGTACATACGTATGTACGTATGTGTAAGTTGCCCTCTAATTTCTAAAATGATGGACGCAGTATAAAAACATGGTGAAAGTTTAATGGCATGCTGGTTCAAAATCCAAATCTGCAAATTAACAACAATCCACATAATACCTTTTATTACAACCAAACAAAATGACACAAAACAGTATGAAGCTTTTGATTTCTCCAGAACCCTCAATGAGGCAGGATGTTACGAGGGGGGGGGGACGACCGTGTGTGGGGACAAAAGGAGATGACTATAATTTTAAAGTCCTTTTATGGTCAGCATCCCTGTGCTCAGTGCAGGTGGGAAAGTAGGTACCTTTACTGGCAGGTCATGCTTCAATTCCTCTGAGCAAGACAAAACCCAAATGGTCTATCTCAATTGGAATTGTACTTGTCTGACAAAGAGATTCAAAAATCTCTTGTAGGGCTAAAGCAAAGGAGTTGCTTGATATGGGTATTAACAATTTATGGTGATGCCCTTACTTGCCTGGGCCTTATATAGATGCCCTTACTTGCTTGGGCCTTTTCATATATCACAACTACTTAATTGTAGAAACACTGCTGTATCTTCTTAATTAGAAAAGGAAACTGGGAAAGTGTGCCTGATGCCCAGAGTTGGTGGTGTTGTGGCAGAGTAGACTTGATACAATAACTTTCATTCCTCATCTCCATGTCCATCATGAGCAATGGTCCCAGGTAACATTCTTTATCCATAAAAAGTATAATTAAAATTTTGGTGGAATGTGATTCACTGTGGTTGTATTGGCACTGAGGCTTAAGCTTGAAAAAAGCAAAATAGATTTATATACAGTACAACAGATGTACCATATGATGCATGATAATTCCATTCTTTAAATTACATACAATGTGTGTACTGGAAAAAGTGGGCAAAATTTTTATGGTGAGCACAAGAATGCTTAAGACATGTTTGGTTCCACTAATACAAATTTCATGAATCTTTTAAAAAAATGTTGTAAATTTGTTTCTGTCTACACTTATTTGCTGCTGCTGACACGGAAATCTATTTAACCCCTAAACTTACATATCTGCACTGTATAAAACTACATGCAGTAGTTATTCTGGGATTTGATATAATAATTTATAGTAGTACTTTGCATTAACTGTACAGGATGATACTGAACAACACTATGTAAGTACATAACTACCAAGCATTTAGATAGCATTTTAGGGTGTTCAAAGTGTTAGCTTATGTTATCTTGTACTCCTGACAACAGATTCATAGTATGGTTTCCATATTGTAGATTGGCTCTTGAAACAAACATCAAGGCTTGCCTAAAATCACCTAGGGAGTTTGTGGCAGAGGTGATATTCAAATCAGGGACTTCTGATTCATAGCTTAATCTCTTAAGTGATGTGCTATACCAGCTGTCAAATCCTTAGGAATACTTTCATTGAGCAGTCCTATATCACCAAATGACAACATCATTTATTGGTACGTCATGAAAACTGCATGCTGGCTTCTGTTGATTTAGTTGGCTATGTCAAGTGTGTTTTCTAGAAGATATGCATCCGTATAGTCACAATGGATGTATATTTGACCAATTCCACAAGGAAACTGAGGACTGAATGAAATTGTAAATGGAACTTCCCTGAAATCCTGTAGAGTGGTCTTTGCAACTCAAGGTTAAGGCACATTGATTAGGTCTTGAAGGAAATTGCACTGTGCAGCTGGCTATGTTTGCTTTGCAGTTAAAGAATTTATTGTTCACTTTATCTGTATGGCAAGGAAATTCCAAATCCTCTTAAGGTAAACATAAAATGTAGAATTTGTAATGGAATTGGTTTACACATACATTTATACCACTTCATTGGCATTCCTTGATGGCTTGCAGCTCAGCGTGTGGACTGTTTTAACTGACAAGCAGGCAATGTTTGGAAGCGTTTTGTACTATTTAATCTATGATGTGTCATTCACTCTTGCAAGATGTCATGAGTTGCTTAATTCATCAGGTGAGTTCATGTGAACTGGCCCTTCTGGTGTAGCAATGCAAATTGTATCACGAGCATTAGGAAGAAGTGCTGCCTCCCTAATTTCATTGAAAGATTCTGAAACAATCTATCTGTACTGACACTGACATTTGAAGGCTCATAACATGCAAGAAACAGTGCCCCCCCCCCAACCATCACTGCCCATGTACCTTGGAATACAATCTCTAAAGATTCCATTGGGTTTCTGGTTCAAGAGAATATACCTCTGATGTCTGAGCAACTAATCCAGTGTCGATCATAGGAACTCTTCTGTCCAGAAAAAACCCCTGTAACATCAGGTCAATGGTAGTGAGGAGGGCAGGGCAAGATAAAGTTTAGGAGGAGATTGACAATGTAATCCTAAACAGAAGAAGAAGAAGAAGAGATTAGATTTATACCCCACCCTTCACTTGGTGTCTCAGAGCGGCTTACAAACTCCTTTCCCTTCCCCTCCCCACAACAGACACCATGTGAGGTCGGTGGGGCTGAGAGAGCTCTGACAGAAACTGCTGTTTTTCAAGAACAGCTCTGACAGAACTATGGCTCGCCCAAGGTCATCCAGCCAGGTGCAAGTGGAGGAGTGGGGAATCAAACCTGGTTCTCCCAGATTAGAGTCTGCACACTTAACCACTACACCATACTGGTTCTCAAATACACCAAGTTACACCCTCCTAAGCCCACTGACCTCAGTAGACTTTGTTGTTGTTCAGTCGCACAGTCGAGTCCGACTCTTCGCAACCCCATGGACCAGATCACACCAGGCCTTCCTGTCTTCCGCCGTCCTCTGAAGTTTGCTCAATTTCATGTTCGTTGCATCTATGACACTGTCTAATCATCTCATCCTTTGCCGTCCCCGTCTTGTTTGACCTTCAATCTTTCCCAGCATCAGGGTCTTCTCCAGTGAGTGCTCCCTTCTCATTTGGTGGCCAAAGTATTTGAGCTTCAGTTTCATTATCTGGCCTTCCAGGGAACAGTCAGGGTTGACTTCTTTTAGGATTGACTGATTTGATCTTCTTGCAGTCCAAGGGACTCTCAAGAGTCTTCTCCAGCACCGTAGTTCAAAAGAATCTATTCTTCGGCGCTTGGCCTTCCTTATAGTCCAACTCTCGCAGCCATACATGACTACTGGGAATACCATTGCTTTGACCATGTGGACTTTTGTTGGCAGGGTGATGTCTCTACTTTTTATC
>NW_015173144.1:706626-709346 GCF_001447785.1 Gekko japonicus | reverse complement strand
AGGTTCGCCATCGCTTTCCTCCCAAGGAGCAGGCGTCTGACTGCTGTCTCCTGATCTGTTGAACAGATGTTGTCACTCCTTCGTCAGTTGCTGAGGAAGCTCCTTGTCCCTCCTCCAGAAAAGCCAAATGAGCTAGCACCTGCATTTGAAAAGATTTATTAGAAACCCATTTCGCTTTTTTAACCCCGCTTTTTTAACCCAGAGGCTCACTCCTCTGTTGCTCCAGTGTCTCTAATCTTTGCAGTATAGCTGCATTGACCGGATCCTCCTCCTCCTCATCAGATGGGACAATAGGAACCAGCCACATGGGGGAAGGGAGGGGCTTTTGGGAGCAGGTTGCTTCCCTTTAGATTGACCCTGCCTTTTCTTAGGAGCCATAGCAACCAATTATTGTTTTTGTTGTTATTATTGTTGTTGTTGCTGTTGCTCCCTAATCCGCTAATCCGCTAATGAAGTGAATTGTTTGGATCCTTTCCAGTCCAACTGAAATGGACTTGGTCGCCCTGATGGTTGACCTGCATTGGGGACAGGGGAAGTGAGGTTCTGTTAATTCTCCTGGATCTTTTGATCATGGTATATTTCTGGAATGTCTTTTGGGATTGGAAATGAAAGGCACTATTCTGTGATGGTTTCAGTCCTACCTCAAAGGTAGGTTTCAGAGTGTGGAATGGGGGAAGGGCTGCTATGCCCCTGGCCTCTAGCCAACAGGGTCCAACAAGGTTCCATCTCATTCCCAAAGCCTTTTAACTTCTACATAAAGTCTCTGGGAGATGTCATCTGGAGATTTGGGCTGAATTGCCACCAATATGCCAACAACACTCAGCTCTATGTCATACTTCCAGCAGATCCCAGGGAGACTATGCAAACTGTGAACAGGTTCCTGGAGATGGTTTTGGGATGAATGAGGGCTATTGAGCTGAAATGTAATGCTAGCAAAATGGAAGAGCTACTGGAGGGGGGAATGCTTGACCTGGAGATTGATATATCTACTGTTCTGAATGGAGTTGCACTCCCTCTAAAGAAACAGGTTTGTAGCTTGCAGGTGCTGTGGACCCAAACTTCCTGTTGGATAAGCAGGTGACAGAGGTATCCAGGGGGCGCTGTTCACCACATTTGGCGGGTGAGCCAACTGTAGCTCTTTCTGGGTGGGAAAGATCTTGCCACTGTGGGGCATGCCTAGGTAACATCTAGATTAGATTACTGCAGTGTTCTGTATGTGGGGCTGCCCTAGAAGTCTGTCTGGAAGTTACTGTTGGTACAGAATGCTTTGGCCAGAATGTTGACTGGAGTGGGTTGTAGGGCTGTGTCAGTTGCCAGAGTTAAGATGAATTATGCTTGCAGGACTGCCATCCTAAAACTTCTGGGAAATGCAAGTCAAAATGGTAGAAAGAAGGATCAGTAAAATCTCTGACTGTATTAAATAATTATAGACTACTTTCTTTATGATGGCTTCTGAATGGAATCCAATGGAGTAATTTCTTCTTGAGTAGGGCAGGATAGTAGATGGTCTAAGTTCTCTCCTTTCCCTTCTCAGGCACATGTATGTAGGTATAAACACATGTGTGTATGCATACATAACTGAAGCTTAGATGCACACATGCATATGTATTTATACATCTTGTCCTCACCCCTATACATATATCAGGGGTGGATTGATTCATCTACTGGTATAAAAAAACAGAATCACTTAGCACTCACCATTCATTCATCATAGTAGATGGTGCGGTAAAAGGTTAACTGCTCAGTGGATGGATGAGATCTGCAATAAATAACTGCTGTTTAGAGGCCTGGCAATATAAGTTTAGTGCAGGTAAAAGAGAGCTTTTACCCACTTAGCACAATGTTTGATAAAGATACCACTATAAAAACATCTGTGTATCTGAAATTGATTGGGGGGGAAATCCATCTCTTAATGAAACATGTAAAGTATATTAGCAAGATGTGAAATATATAGAGAGGATTTTTAGAATTTTTTAAATCATGATGACAAATTGCAGAATTGCTGTGATTTTGAATACTTGCTATCCAATGGGATTTAAGCAGCCAGTATCCAGGATTGCACAAGGCCATAAGCTGTGTTCATACAAAGGAACTGGAAAACGGAGCTCTTCCGGCAGGCTTTTGGCGCCGCCACCACACTACCACCACCATCACGACTACCGTTGCTACCACCACCAACAATTGACATCCTACGGTGGAAGAGCCCCGGTCTGCTGGACCCTCTAACTATTGCCCGAACCAGTCCTCCCTTAAGACAACTGAAGCAGACCAATAGAAAGTTCAAAATTGTGGAACTTTGCTAGCACTTTATTACTACTGTAGTGGTTAAGTGCGTGGACTCTAATCTGGGAAAACCGGGTTTGATTCCCCACTCCTCTACTTGCACCTGGCTGGATGACCTTGGGCAAGCTGTAGTTCTGATAAGAGGTGTTCTTGAAAAAGAGCAGTTTCTGTCAGAGCTCTCTCAGCCCCAGCTACCTCACAGGGTGTCTGTTGTGGGGAGGGGAAGGGAAAGGAGTTTGTAAGCCGCTCTAATACTCCTTTGCGTAGTGAAGGGTGGGGTATAAATCCAATCTCTTCTCTTATGTATTATTGGAATTTGTACTATTGGAATTATGTTTTATATATTATTAGAATTTTTATTCTGTTCTGTAAGCCACCCTGAGCCGACCTAAACCGGGAGGGCGGGATACCCAATTAAATAAATCAAATCAAAACAT
>NW_015173144.1:689932-705829 GCF_001447785.1 Gekko japonicus | reverse complement strand
CAGAAAAATCCAAAAGGTAAAAAATAATGGGGAGGTTGGAATCCCCCCCCAAATAGCTTTTGATATGGCCGCCACAGGGATCTATTCCAGGCCCCCTGCATTGACAGTAAGAGATAGACTGGATGGTAGTCAGAGAGACAGAGAGAGATAATGAGTGGGAGAAGAGGGAAGGAAGCAAAAGCAGAATGGGAGCTGGGATCGGGGAGGATTCCTCCTGCAGTATGAATCCTGCATTGACAGTAAGAGATAGACTGGATGGTAGTCAGAGAGACAGAGAGAGATAATGAGTGGGAGAAGAGGGAAGGAAGCAAAAGCAGAATGGGAGCTGGGATCGGGGAGGATTCCTCCTGCAGTATGAATGGCTAACTAGCAGGGGAACATTTTAAAAGGACATCTGAGCTTCTCACCCCTACCTCTTTTGCTGTGGTCTCCACTGTCCTCTTAAAACTTTCTTGCGGGGGGCTTCTATCTGTTTTTCCACCAGCTCGAGAAAGACTGACTGGCTGAGAGTGAGACAAAGACACAGAGAGATAATGGGTGGGGGAAGAGGGGAGGAAGCAACAGCAGAACTGGAGCTGGGATTGGGGAGGATTCCTTGCTGCCACTCGTCCATCTCTAACACTGTTTTTCCTGCAGTATGAATGGCTAAATAGCAGGGGCAAGTTTTAAAAGGACCCCTGAGCCTGCAACTGCAAAGCCTTGCAAGCAGGAGAAAAGGATTGTTCTCCAATCTCTGTAGCTGTGGACTCTGTCCTTTAAAACCATTATTTCCAGCTTCTAACTGTGTCTCCCTCCCCCCCAGCTTGGGCATTGCTTCTTCCCACTGCTTTTCTCTTCTGACTGACTAGAAGCTAGAGGTAAGTTATAAAAGGACAGCTGAGGCATCATTAATGGATGGGTGGGCACAGTGACTGTGAGGTGGGAGGTAGGTGATGAGGAGGCAGGATTTCGTCCAACCAGTGTCAGTTTGTACACACCAACTTTTAAAATGTTCCTTAGCAACCCTGACAGGCGAATAAACTGCCAAAGACAGCTGTGGTTCTGTGGGTGAATGTGGACTCATCTCGGCCTGAAGAAGACTGGAGCCCTGCAACCACACTATTCTCCACGGTTAGGCAAGAGACTGAACAAGCAAAGGTGCCTCAGGCTGACCCATTGATAAACTATCTGCTTACTCCCAACTCCAAATCATTAATGAACAAGTTAAAAGTATCAGACCGAGTACTGATCCCTGTGGTACCCCACTGCTTACTGAGAAAATTGCCCATTTATACTCACTCTCTGTTTCCTATGAATTACCTGGTTTTTTATCCACAAAAGAACTATTGAGCTTACTTAGGAGGCTATGATGAGGAACTTTATCAAAAGCTTTCTGGAAGTCAAGGTAAACAACATCTATCGGGTCCCCCTTGTCCACATGTTTGTTCAGTCCCTCAAAGAACACTAACAGGTTAGTGAGACAAGATCTTCCCTTACAGATCCCATGTTTCTAAAAATCCAAGTTTGCAGCACTCCAATCCAAGGATATTTTGGAAATGAAGAAGGAACATTTACATCTAATGTGGTATTCAAATAAATAATTTAATTAAAAGCAACAATAACAAATATTACAAACAACAGAAGAATACAGAAATGAAAAGAACTGTGACATTTAGAATTAATACATACAGAAACACACAAAACCAGCAAGGAAACAGAATAAAAGGATTAATGCTTTGTGTACATTTTGTGCACTGTACTGAGTGGGTCTCATCACAAGGAATATATACTTTTAGTAAGTACAAATCCTATACCTCAGTTTCAAAACAATGCAATTACCACTTAAAACAAATGTCAACACATTATGCAACATTCTGTTGTGGGTCCCCACTTCTCTATATACTATTAGCTGCCCATGGCCACTATCTGCGGATATCTAAACCTGTAGATCAGGGCCATGTGGAGGCTAAGCAGATCTTTATGCACACTTGGGGGACTCTCCAGGAGTGCATAAAAATCTGAAATGTTAAAAAAACGGGGGTTTAAATCCCCCTGAATGTAAAACAGTGTTCTCAGCATTCTCAGCATTCTTTGCACTTGCACTTACCTCCAGCAGTTGGAGGAGGCCAGGAGCTGTACTGGGTCCAGCAGCAGCGGTGCAGCCTAAGAGCCCTGCTGGGCCTGGTGGTGGCTGTGCAGTCCAGGAGCCTCTGTTACCTGAACTGCTTGTCTCCTTTTAATTTGGAGAATTTAGCAGCATTCAACAAAATGGGTGTAACAGATGGGATCACACACCTATGTATACCAGGGTCAGTTTCAAAGAGAGAAACTCTCAAATAATGGGGACTAAATTTAAAGAAATTGTTTTATTGAAAAATATTGATTAAATACAAAGCAAACACACCAAGCAGTCAAGATGCACATGCATACAAGGCAACAGCAAAACAGAGGAGTTTAGAGACATATAGGGAGTTTTTGTGTCAATATTTACCAGATCCAGATGTGCAGAAGTCCAGTGCTGGAAGATCATGAATGACCAGCATATCATGAACAAGGGGGGGCCCAGACTGGAGGTGCCACTCTACTAGGTGCCCAAGAGTGTCACACTGAGCCATGGCTGTGCAGCCATTTTTATAGATTATAGAAGGTATCCCGAGGGGCAGCGTTATGGCTTTGAAAAAAGGAACCAAAAGTTTTCCGATCTTTGATTATGGGTTTCCCAAACTTTAAACAAAAGGTGTGATGACATCCTGTTGGATATATCCTCTATGATATTTGGAGTGGCAATGGTTGATAGTATCTGATACTTCAAAGTTAATAGCTTTTGGTAACCTGGGAGAATTGCTCAGGAAGAGGACCATAAATTGCCTTCCTAGAAAAATGTTTACATTTAAAAGGAAATAAGATGGAACGTGGGGTTCCTCAAGTCATAGGGCCTTGTATCCGTTCATCACCAGCCTTGACTAGCCATGAGGGACATGGATCAAGGAGGCATGTAGTTGGCTTAACAGCACTCAGGATCCTGTCAACATCAGCAGGTAAGAGCGGGCTGAAGGAATCAAAAACTGAATCCAAAGATGGCCAAGGGGCCTCCAGTTCACATACTGTGTCAACATTAGCTGGTCATTTATGGTGGAGCAACAAGACTTTATCCACGAAGAAGCTCATAAATGCCTCAGAACCGATAGTTGAATTTCTATGTCTGTTTTGGTGCTAGGGTTGCCAAGTCGACTTACCTCTCTGCCGCGTGCACGTCACAGGGAAGTGACGTCATGACACCGGGCACGCTGGGGGTGGGGCCACAGCCATTTGAGAGGAAAACTCTATGGTTTCCCCTCAAATGGTTGTGCCCCGCCCCCAGCGTACCCGGCATCATGACGTCACTTTCTGTGACGTGCATGCGGGGGTGGGGTTTCCCCTGGGGCCCAATTCCGCGGGAGCGGAAATCGGGCCTCCAAAGCAGGGGGAAATCCGCCCCCCGGGGGGATTTGGCAGCCCTATTTGGTGCCTCTCAGTGAGGGATGTCAAGGATCTAATTCCCCTAAATAATTGTGCTGGGCAGGAGCTAGCGGATGCAATGTAGTTTGTATGAGATTGTATATTACTTGTTGTAAGCCGCCCTGAGCCCTACTTGTAGGGAAGGGCAGCGTAGTAAATCTAATTTAATAAATAAATAAAGGGAGCAGTAAATGACAGATGTAGGTGTTCTTGTAGAGAAATGTATTTACATGAGAGAAAGGGCCCAAAGGAACTTTTACTCCCTATTGTGGACGTGCTGGAATGCAGAGAACATTGATACTTACCTGTGTGTGTGGGAGGGGGGCAGATTGCACGTAGAGAAGACAAATGTTGTTTTGACTACTTCCAGGGCCCATGTTTTAGGCAAGCTCCTGTGTTCATATATGTGTGTGTGTGTCCCCTCTTAGGACTGACCACAGCCTCAGAAGCAGTGCCTTTTAAGGTACCCTGGCCTAGTCCAGGGGTGAGAGTGCCTGTGACAGGCTGCCCTCTAATGCGGGGTATACAGGTGGAGTTACACCTCACAGGGCATGCTGCCAGCAGCAGCACAACCTGGGAGTCTGGTTATATGGCCACTGCCGGGCCCTGCAGGGCTCCTGGGCTGTGCCGCCATTGGGTACAGTAGCTGTGCTGGGGAGCCACACTGGTCCAGCGGCAGCTGCACAGCCCTGGAGCCCAGAAGGGTATACCACAAGTGGAGCCCCTGGGTCACACTGGGCCCAGTGTGGAAGTGGGTGGGGGAAAGTCCCTGCTGGCTTGGAGCAGCCAGCAGACACTCCTTTGTCACCGGAACTCCTCTAAGGACGGTTCCGAATGCCCAACTCAGACTTATCTATGACAGTGGGCGTGGCGTGAGTAATTTTCCCATGTATACAGAGGTCAGATTGGCCAACGAACGCTCCTGTTTTCCAGGAAGTGAGACAACATGCTAGGTTTAATGAATAAATGTTGCCTTTTACTAAGCAGTTTTCAAGCATACGAAAAACAGATGCACACACAGAATCACACAAGTTCCTTAGTTACAATAGTATATAGAAAGCAATCAGCAAGGAAATTAATAAATTCAACAGACAAGGGGGATAACACAGTAGGATATCGCTTATACTTATCTGAGGTCCAAGCTGAGAAGAAATCTTCTCTTAGAAGAAGTGGGGCAGCTTAAGGATCAGCGGGTGAAATTCTAAAAGCACACGAGCTGGTCCAGCCAAGCCACGTGCGGGTTCTCGGGTCGCGACTCCCGGGAATGCAGTAAGAATCACCTGCAGCGCTTAAGTTGCAAGGTAGGGGAGGGGTGGGTTAACCAGAGAAACAACGCTGTGTTTCTCTTTTTAAAAGCTAGGTTTTTGGGTTTGGCTTAGGGCCATAAACCCTTAGGGTCCGTACTCTTTACTATGGCTATAGGTTAAAGAGTTGTGACGTCCTAATTGAGGGGAAGGGGGCAATATGCAGATGCTCTGCCCTGACTTCAAAGATAGAGCCATGTGGTCAGGTGTGAATGCTGTTTCCATTGGCAACCTTTGACTTGTGCTTGCTCCACAACGGGTAATAAAGGAAGTTTTCTTTGTGATGCCAAAACCAGATAGCAGGAAGAGTTACGTGGTTTCCCACAGTTCAGCAATGGTGGGAAAGCCTGTCGTTTCTCCAAGTGTCCCAACTGGTACAATGGCGCTGGTCTTCTTTGTCCAGAGGCACTCTGGGAAGGTGCAGGGAGGCACGTGTTCTGTAGCAGGCAACACCAGCCTTGCCCAGCCATAGGCAAGCATGAGATGTGCAGCCAGCCATACACAGCAGTAAACACAGCAGTAATCCCTGAGTCCCAAATGCACAGATACACAGACATCTGACAGACACAGCAACAGTACAGTATAGACAATGCAATTACAAACACACATGGCTACACCTTCCCCTGCTGCTGCTCTCTGTGGTTCACCCGGAGCAGCTCTGAGCAAGCCAGCAGATACTCCCTTCCCACTGCTGCTCTCTGTGGCTCACCTGGAGTAGCTCTGGGGGAGCCCGCACAGCCCCTCTTCTCCAGCTCTCCAGCAAGCCACAGAGAGCTGGGGGGGTGAGCACTGTACTGGCTTGCCTAGAGCTGCCCCAGGTGAGCTGCAGAGAGTGGTGGTGGGTGTGAGAATGTCTGCTGTCTTGCTTGGAGCTGCTCCGAGTGTGCCGCAGAAAGCTGCCAGGCAGCCCGGGGTTCCACAATGGGCTCAGCGAGTGTGTGGGGGAGATGGGATCCCCTAGTGAGGCTCATGGGCCCCCACTTGTAATATTTAATCCATCATATACTCATTCTATACCTTTGAACTGGATCTGTTTCATCCCCCTTGGTGCTTTCTAAACTTCCCTGAGTGCCTTAAAACATCTGAAATGAGTATGAAGTTGTTATTGGGGTTTTTACTGTGTTTTGTAACTTTTTAAAATTTTGAATTTGCAATCCACCTTGAATCAAAAATAAGAAGCGGGGTATAAATATTTAAATAAATATAATGCTTTTTAAAATAGTTCGTAATCCTGTCTGCTCCATCTGCCTTTGCTTTATGTTTATTTTTCACTACTGGATAGGTATCTCTTTTGAGCCTTTAGTGCTGCATTTTTGTACCTTTTGTAGCTAAGAGAATAAATCTTTTTGCTCACCATATAAGAAGCTAAACCAAGTGCAGTGCTCCCCCTCTACATTCTAGAGTGAGATGTTCCAAAAAGAAGCCATTTATAGTATCAGTTAGCTGCTTCTCCAAACCGTGTACAGATGTGTCATTCAGCCAGTTAATATTGGGGTTGTTGAAATCATCCATTATTATTTTTTTTTCTCTGGCAGATTTTGCCAGTTCATTAATATCTTTCAGCACACTGAGTTGCTTGGCTGCTGCTTCTTTTACATGGCTTATGTCATATCATGCCATCACAGCACATTCTGCAGTTTCAAGTTAATTGCTCAATTAACAGCGGTATTCATAAAGTGCTAGGAAAATTCCACAACTAATGATATGGACAATTTCAAAATAGGTTGGTATTTCATAGTTTTAAATGTCAGGCATGCCAGTATCTGCAGGCACAGGATTGTCTACGCTTTGAACTCTATATTGCCATGAACACTGTAGCGTAGAAATTATAAGAGGCTTGGTTAGCAGCATCTCCTTCATATACCAGAGTTCCGTGCCCCCCTATTTAATCCTCTGGATCCTGGGAGAAATAAGTTAAAAGTATGCAATAGTTACTAATTTGATTGTGATTCTTGTCTTGTCAGAATGCAGAAGAAAACCATATGCATCACTGTTATAATTTCTTATCCTGGCGTTTGTAAGCTTTGTCTTTGTTTCTGTTATCTCAGCCAGCATTATTCTTGTAACTGAAAGTGGGTGCTGCTTGTATTGATGGAATACTGCTTATAGCTTTATTTTCTTCTTCTTTTGTGTTTGCTACATAAGATGACAGAAGGAGCATTGACTGGAACTGATACTAGTATCGGGGCTCAGTACACATTTCATAGTGGAAAATGGCTCCGTGGGATGGGCATAAACTGAACCAAGAAGCAAAACTCATCATGGATTTTGCCCTCTTTGTGGTTCCCGAAGTCAAGTTTGTGACAGGGTGCCTGGCATGAGCTTTCCATGAACGTTGACATTGTCCGTGGAGGTTCCTGCCAGTATGTGGGCGGACACGTTCCTGGACAGACTGTCTCTGCTCAATCAAAATGTTTACAAAACTTCAAAGCAACAACTTGAAGGGCATGTAGCGGAGAATCTGGGGGTGGTCCCCTGTGACTTTGATGTCTCTAGCTTGCACAGGATCTGTTCTATACACTCCTGAACCTTTGTCATTTTGACAGGTGCAGGTTCAGGAGTGTACAGAATGGATCCCATGCAAGGCAGTAATTTCCCTAGAAAGCACTTTCCTGGGGGCACCTTCTTTGTTGAGCCATAGCTCAGACCCTGTAAATCCAATCCTCACCAAACTTGGAGGGCAGGTAGAAGAGAGTCAGGCAGAGGTCCTCTGTGAGATTGGTGTCTCTAGCTTGCTGGGGAGACATTCTACTGGGCCATGAGCCTCATGAACTGAACTAGTTCATAAGGCAACTAAAAATTCATGATGGTCTTTGGTCCATGAATGGGGCACGTAATGAACCATGAACTGAACCGAACTGCATTTTCCCAGTTCATGCCCATTCCTAATGACTACACTTCCTTTTTCACAGTGACTGTATATTGTGGGTAAAGTTAAACTAGTGTGTTTCAAGAAATCGTCGGAAGCATGACTCTGGATATGGTTTTGTATTGCAAACCTAATACTTGTGTGTGTGCATATTTGTATATAAAGGACAGGATCCATGGTTCCCTTCTGATAAGGATTCTTTGTTTAAAGAGAGGAGTTTGGTACAGTGAAGACTCCTTCCTCCTACAGAAGATTCCTACATAGTAGAAGAGAACCATTGGATCTCACCCAATGTAAGTAAATTCCTCTTCCCCAACTGATTATTGTGGTGGAGGTATCTGTCCCAGGTGGCATATGGGAACATATTATTTAAAACCATTTGATTTTCTGCCCAAGTTTCCAAAAGAGCTTTTTCAGTTAAGTCCCTCAAAGGTACTAGTCGTTTTGGTTACATATATGTCAGTCACTTGTAGCACAAGTAATATCCAGAAAGGGAGAAAATTGAATGACTTTTCTACCAGTTTACAAACGGTGTCATCTGGCATTTTTTTCCTTTTGCCCAGGCAGCTGGGCAAATGGCTACTTAGGTAAGGGAGAGGTTCCCTTGCTCGAAAGCCAGTCGAATCCGACTCTAGGGTTGCGGTGCTCATCTCCATTTCAAAGCCGAAGAGCCAGCGCTGTCCGAAGACATTTCCGTGGTCATATGGCTGGCATGACTAAACACCAAGGTGCACGGAACGCTGTTACCTTCCCACTGAAGTGGTACCTATTTATCTACTTGCAATTTCTTGCTTTCGAACTGCTAGGTTGGCAGGAGCTGGAACTGGAGACGGGAGCTCACTCTGTCATGCGGCATACTCGGGTCTCGAACTGCTGAACTACCGACCTTGCGCAGCCTGCAGTTCAGCGTCTTAACCACTTGAGCCACCGCAGCTCCTAATGGCTACTTACAAGCCTACATTAAAATATCTCCACCCAACTTTAAACTTCCAGTAGTCTTCAGAGGATGGTGTTTTTTCCAAGCAAATTTAAGCGTAAAGCTCTGAAGCTTAAATAGTGTAGAGAACTTTGGCAAGCTGTCAAACTACTATACAAACCAAGCAGGTGTTTTATATGGAACTGTTTGCATTCTGTGATGAAATTATTAAAAATGGTGGTAATAATTTAAGCACAGAAAAATAAATCTGCATCCTAGAAAAAAATTATATGACATGATCAAGCTGACGTTAGCAATCAGCACATCCATGCTTCACTTAGTTTAATAGAGGGACTTTAGGCATTGCATTCAACTTTGGTTCGATTGTGGTCATTGTTTCTAACTGTATACTGTTTATCAGCTTTGTGGAAGCTGCCCTGAGCTCACTTTGGTGGGGAGGGCGGGGTAAGAGTTAAACGAACAAACAAACAAACAAACAAATAAATAACTTGAAGCAACTGTTTCTGTCTAGCTAACTGGGATTGCTTTAGGTGTATCCATAAACATGCTTGCTAGCAAGTATTGTTCTTTAGGTTTAGGAACTAAGTTAAGTGTATAAAATGCAAGTGTCCTCGTTATTGCAATGATATTTGCGTTATATTTTCAGCCTGTTTCGTAATCTCATCAGTGCCTCAAGGACAGCATAATTTACATGCTATAACAAACAAAGAAAAGAAGAAGGGGGGAAAAAAATAAAGGAATTATATTATTCCTTTTGGCCATGCAGCAAACTACCATTAACATTTTTCATCAGTATTCTCTTTAGAGTTTTCCAAACAGAACACTACAATGCTAACAGCTTATTTTTGTAGATGTTATTACAGTACTTTCACATCTTTATAGTACTGTAGTAAAGCTGAATTTACTGCTATACTGAAGGCAGAGTGAGGCCAATGTTAGAATCAACATTAAAATGATTCAACACCGTTTAGAGGGAGGGGGACCTCTTTGACTTGAGATCTGATACTGTATATAGCTGGAGGGCACTTGTTTAAGGGTTGCTAATAAAATGTGCATACCACTGATGACAGCTGCTTTCTTAATGTTCCAGCATTGAATATTGAAATGTGAGGGATGCTTTCTCTTCTCCATAAATACTTGATTAACGTCAACTGTTTAATAAGAGTCACACATACAGATGGGAAAGAGAAGTTATTCTCAAGAGTAAGTCTATAACATTGCCATCCTAAGCAGAGTAACATCTTTTTTTTTTTTAACTTCAGTGAACTTAAAAGGGTTTAGCCCTGACCAATGTTCCCTCTAAGCAGTGGAGACTTGTGAGCAAAAATTCTACTTTGTGAGCTACTGACATTAAAGTTGTGAGCAGGTAATTTGGCTGCTGCATACATTAGTTTGCTCTGGAGCCAGCCTTCCTGAGCTGAGACAAAAATGTGTGAGCCAGAGCTACTGACATTAAAGTTGTGAGCAAGGAATTTGGCTGCTCCATAAATCAGTTTGCTCTGGAGGCATCCCTTCCTGAGCTGAGACAAAAATGTGTGCACCGGAGGCTAAAAAACTTTGAGCTAGCTCACACTGACTCAGCTTAGAGGGAACACTGGCCATGACCTGGCTGGTCCTGGCTAGCCCGACCTTATCAGATTTTGAACACTGAACAGGGTCAGCCCTGCTTAGTAATTGGACGGGAACAGCCCCATAATCCAGATGTTTTTGTTGTGGGGGCACTTGGGGCATATTGGACCTGCTGGTGGTGGGTGGGAGTGAACTTGCCCTCACCACTGACAGCTCCCAAGTCCCCCCACGGCTCAGGCTCCCATCAGTCGGGAGGGAAACAGAGAATCACAAAGGGAACCTGGGCACCGGAGACACAGCAGTGTCTCAGAATTTCTTTAAAAATCAGACTGAATCGCCAGAAGAAGCACGAGCAGCCGAAAACCGGAAGGCGGCACTGGCAAAATGGGACTTGACTCAAACTGAAAGGCTGGCAAACAAACAAAGGCTATAAGGAGCAATTAACCGGAAACCCAGCAAGGCCACATTGAGATCATGCTTCTCCCCTTGCCTCCTGCTTGGCCGAGGTTGCCGTGTGGCCTCGCTGGGTCTTCCTGCTTCCACAGCCAGAAGCAGGAAGACCTGGCAAGGCCATGTGGAGGCCATCCCTCTCCCTCCCTTCCTGCTTGGCTGCAGCCAGAAGCAGGAAGACTTGGCAAGGCTGCATAGCGACCACGGCTGAGCAGGTGGGGAGGGAGGGGTGCCTCCTCCACACAGCCTCACCAGGTCTTCCCGATTCCAAAGTCAGCTTCTCAAACTTTGAGGAGCCAGCTGCGGAAGCAGGAAGACTCCGTGAGGCCGCCCCTCTCCCCTGCTTGCTCCCTCTACTCCAGGGCTGGGCATATTTTTTTTGGGGGGGGCATCTCCCTCATGTTCCCCCTGACTACGGGCCTGGATTAGAGATAACTGTGGAAGTCCAGGGTCTCTCTGCAGAGGCAGGCAATGGCAAACCACCTCTGAATGTCTCTTGCCTTGAAAACCTGAGAATTTACGGCACTTTCCACCCACCAACAACTCAACTCTGCTGAGGATGGAATTGTAAGGCTGATTTATGCCTGGGAATAAATCCAAACGCTTGATTTTGTGCTGTTGAGCCTACAAATTGGTCACGCAAGTATTTTTGGCATGAAACCTTTAATTTGAATATGAAGAATAGGAAATGTAAATAGGTTTTTACATGTAGTATTAAAACATACTCTAATGTCGTGAACCAGCAAATCACTTAGAGATGAATCTGGGGGTGGGTGGGGGATCTTCCCATAAAACACGGTCTGGCTGGGTGATGCCTGATTCTGTCAAATGTGAGGACATCATATGATGCATGTATATACTGGTACTTCCTCTAGGGTTACCAGGCATGGCATGGCCTGGCCATTGGTGAGAGATGGTGGTGTGTGCATGTGGAAACATACTGTGGGGATGGCTGTGGTCATCTTTTTCATGCAATGATGCCACTTTTGGCAAGACCTGGAAGTGATGACATCACACTAGGCTGACGCTCTAGGACTTGCCGCGAAACACTGGAAGTTATGGTTTCGACAATTGCAGTTCTCCCCCATTTGGCCGGCCTCTTTCGACCCATCAACCAGCTTAGTCTCATAATACTTAGAAGGAACATTTAATGTAGAAGATTCGGCATTAAAAATATATTCAAGAAAAGGAAACCATTTCAAGTGAAAATTTGATTTGGTGCAAGACAAGTTAACATTGGCTACTAAATCAGATATTTTATCCATGTGGCATGGTAATCCCATATCTTTAATCTCCATCAGGATGACAGTAATTTATTGGAAGATTTCCAACTACTAGCAATTACTACTTTTGCAGCCGTCAATAACACAGAAATAAGGTATTGTCTGATTTTAGGTATTGGGGTGTCAGACCAAAGATCTAAGAGTATAAGCTCCGGCTGCATAGGGATCAAGTAACCAGTAACGTTTTTGATGGATGACACTATTTTAGACCAAAATTGCTGAACAAAAACACATGACCACCAACAGTGCAAAAATGTACCTCTTTCTCCACGAGATCTCCAACAAAGGAGGGAATTTGTGTTGGTTATTTTATGAAATGCCGCAAAACACTGGAAGTCATGGTTTTAACATATGCTTTTTGAGATAGTTTGCCACACGAACAGTGCGATCCTAAGCAGAGATACATTGTTCTAAGTCTGTTGATCCATGGGTTTAGAAGGGTGTAGCTCTTTTTAGGATTTCACTGTAAATCATAGAATGTGTAGATTTTGAAATACAGATTTTCCACTCCTGTGAGAAGAGTTTAATTTCAGCTAAGAAGATAACTCTGCCATAAAGGTTTTTTTGGGGGGTCCTATAGGGGATTATAAGTGGGAAAGCCCTGCTTTTCCTCATGTCTCTCTTTACCTGGAAACCTAATATTGAAACTGCCTTCTGTTATATATGGTTGCATACTGTATTGTTAAGGGGCTGCTGTTAACTTAGTTGGCTGTCTTGAGGTTTGATTCTAATGCATAGAAACATGGCATTTGTTTACACTGTCATAAGAAACACTTGCCTGCATCAGTTATTATTGTCTCTTTTCCTATAAGGAGGAACTTCTTGGTAAAAGATAAAATCACTTGAGTAAAAATACCAGCATTCATTTAGTAACCACTGGGAAAAAGGGAGTGTTTGTTTGATTTCTGTAGCACCAACTTTTCTGTAGCCTGTGCAGTTTGTGAAGTGCCTCTTCACCGTCTTTAGAGAGGAAAAAAGAGTGCTCTGTATGCGAAAGAAGATTACAGTACTGAGTGTCAAACAGAGAGGCATTAGACAGGTGAACATTTTCTATGGAAGTACCACTTAGCAGTTACATTAGCAAGGAAGTTTTGTTTCTTGCTTGCCTATAACATCGTGGTCCTTCAGTACACTTCCCAGCTTTTCATTTTCTTGTAGTCTTTCTCAAGCCTGCTTTGCGGCAATGTTTTGGGAGAAGATCACAGCAAAGCTGGTGTGGCAGCCATGGGACAGGAGAGTCTGGAACTTCCAAGACCTATCCATATTGGCACTATTTTCCCTGTCCCATATGCTGCAGTGGTTATTCCCTTTACCATTGGAGGGCTTGTTTCTTTTAAATGGCAATGGACAGTGTTCTGTTAGTGCTCTAATATTTTGCTTATTAGGTTCTCTGAATTCTCCACTTTTAAAAAAAGTCTCCAACCCTTTTTGTTGTGGAGATAGGCCTTTCCCCCCTTATGTCTCTGCAGCAAACATGGCTAGAGACCTACATTTAAAAAAATGAAAGCAGGGAATTCGGAGAATATGCTAGACAAATTGTTCTAATGTTGTAACCCGCCCTGAGCCCGTTTACAGGATGGGCGGGATATAAATGCGAAAAATAAATAAATAAATAAGAAAATAAAGTTTAAATATGTCAATTGCTAATTTAAAAAAGTGAAAAAGCCCCTCCGTGGAATGAGGGGAGGGGAATGGGCACTGTCAGGGAACTGGGGGAAGAAAAACGTGGAGAAACCTACCATGTGGAAGTGCTGCTGCTGCTGTGCTGTACGGGCAGCCACAACAGCAGTGGGGAAATCACACAAGCTGTAATGGTTTAAAGTTTTCAGTGTGTGTTTCTTTAAATGTTTGGTAAGTTGCAGAAGAACACGGGGCGTGTGAAAGAGGGGGATGAGTGAGTGAGGTGATTGGTTGGTGACTGGGAGTGTGTGGGCAGAGCTATAGGCGTGCCTGTGGAGAAAATCAGTCAGTGTGTTCAGTCAGCAGTTAACAGTCAGTTGTGGTTAGTCAGCAGCCTACAGAGTCTGAGAATCAGCCTTCTGATTAGAATCCCATATTAGCGCTGTGAAAAGCATTTAAGATTCTAAAAAGATAGAATAATTTAGAGGACGTATTAGCAACCAGAGAGAGCCAGAACCTCATATTGTCAAAGTATTATAAGTGTGTGAAATACAGAGGCTGACGGAAACCTGAGTTAAGAAGTGAAAGATGAAACGGAGCTAAATAAAATAAAGATTGGACAAAGTACAGTCTGAAGAGAAAGGAGGATTTGAGAGTAAGGAGTGTTTGTGAAGTGAAAGACTGTGATACCTAGTCGTAAGTTATTTACACACATTGTTTTATTCACTGAAGAGATAAGTTACAAAACATCTTGAAACCAATACGCTTCTTGTACGAATAAAGGGTTTTTTTTGTTTATTGTTAACCCGGAGTCCTATGCTATTAAAATATAAGAGTCTCATCCTCAGGACCACATGGACCAATGAAGGAGCCTTAGAACTTGGGGACAATACCTTGGGAAAGGTTAAAATGTAAGATTGGAATTAAATTCCTGGCAGCAGCATTACATACCTTGAGTGAGAGAAAGAAACAACAAGACATTTAAAAACACCTCATACCTAACCACATAAATAAAATAGTAGTTGTGACAGAAGCCCATCACCATGTAGAAAACACTTCTCTGGCCTTGTTCACACGGAGGATTTGCCGTGGCAGAGCGATGACTGCATGGCGGATTATCCAGGCGCGATCACACTGCAACATCTGGGAAGTGGAGCGCACCTGTGGCAAACCTGTGGCGTACCGCTGGAAATGCGTGATTAAAGATTACCTGCTCGAAGGTACTAGCAACCGGTTTGCCACGGGCTGCCTCCGGAGTCCCTCAGTGTGATTGCGCCAGCCGTGGCTTTTCCCTCCGGCCCCTCATTGATGCACAGGCGATGTGATGCACAGGCGCGGAGTAAAGGAACCGTGGCATGCCGCTGACATGTGGGATCGCGTTATGGCGGCTCTAATTGCGGTGGTGCAAAAAGCCCCGCCTCCCCCCTGCGTTATCCGGCCCGTGTGACCGGGGCCTCTGTCTCTTATCTTCCTTTGTTTCCCTGTGACTTTTCAGGTCCAGTGGACAAGCTGAACCCGTTTCCTCCCCTTTAAAAGGATTTAGTGTAGGGCTTCTGTTACTTGGAGGCAAGAGCATTACCTACAGGATGAGAAGCAGATGCATAAAACATATCAAGGTATAGTATTATGAAGTAACAGTACGTAAGCTCAGGAAACACAGAAGAAATAATATTTGCCATTGTTCAAAGAACCATGGCATAGTCTGTGTGAACTCAAGGGAGCTTTAGTTTTGTTTCCCCTCATACAGCAGCACCTTCCCAACCATCACATGGCAAACCAGTTTCGAAAGCAAAGGGAGTTTCGAAAGCATTTGTGATAGGCAATAGTATGTGTGTGTGTGTGTGTTAGTAAAACAATAAACTCCACTGGTTTAGCAAAAGCCCCTACGTGAGCCTGTTTGGATCTCAGCCATTGTAATTACATAGATTTATGTAGTGTTTGTGGTGCTCCATTTTACTATGCAGTCTGATGGGATGGTTAGCCATAAGCTTCTGTGTGCTAGTGCTCCTGTAACTTGATTTTTATATGATCAGTTTTGCCTGCCCTGCCCTTCGTTCTCTCAAGCATTCTGGTCCTTAGTCCATAGTCACATTCCTCTTTACCCAAACAATTTCTGCTGTACAGTTAAAAATCATACAGAACCCTGCCTACAAGATAGATAGCTGACTGATCTCCTTGTTTCACATCTTACCCTTTTGTCAGCCCTTGTCCTCACTCTACTTTTCTTGTTACCAAATGATTAAGCTTTTTAAAGCGATAGGGCTCTGTCAAATGAAAATATTATGGAGCAGAATTCTAATGTATAATGGCCCTGATTCGGGGCTCAAAAATAGAGAGAGAGAGAGAGAGAGAGAGAGAGAGAGAGAGATATTCTAAATTTATCATCAC